>NW_024088319.1:0-129523 GCF_009730915.1 Dioscorea cayenensis subsp. rotundata
TCATGAAACTTGGATGTACCTCCATGAGCCAAATGGAGTCAAACTCTCAATGTGATCAATTTTGAGGAGATGCTATGGAGAAAGAAGACATACCTGAACCTCCGACCAATGTGAAGGATTGAAGCCTTACCATAAGGAATGACAAAATCCAAGAGTTGTTTCAGAAAATGATTGATGAAGAGAAATTGCTCCTGAAGAACATAAAGGATGTTTTCGACACACATGAATAACCATTCTAAAGTATTTCCCTTTTCATTGTTTGATAGGGTATACATTAGAAGATTGCCATGGATTCAAGAGCTGGATACACAAATCAATCAAGTTTGGTGTTATAAACCTACATGAAGTGTACTTTGAGATATCAAATACATACTATGTCTTGTTAATAAAGAGAGATATGATAATAGGTGTAACTGCCAAAATAACAAATATGAGCCCAGAATGATTAATAACGTGTGAAGGTTTCTCGCACAAGCACGTGGAACAGAAGATACAGGAAAGAAAAATACAATTGACATCAATGAAGAATTGTGCAACCACGGAAAACCTTCACTTCCAAGACACAAGACTACAATATCACCACTCACTTGAAGAAGATTCAAGCTTAACTAAGTGTCTTTAATGCGTTGATGATGTCGCAAGAGCTCATAGACACCTTGATCCATGTCTTGCAAAACCCAGAAGAATACCAAGCTTATTTTGCTGATGTTCATGTGACTAAAGCTCTTTATGGTTTAGTTCACCAGCGATTATGTATTCAGAGAAGAACTTGTTGTTGGGGATAACGGAGCACAATAGACACTTATATGCAACTGGGTCTTGTGACAGGAGAAGAGTAAACCGAATCCTCATTGATCCAGGGTCGTCAGTGAATCTGATGACATTAAACACTTTGAATGCCTTGGCTATGGAGACATATCACTTATCAGCTGAATAGATCATCTTTCAAGGCTTCAACTAGTATAGTCAAAAAGCTATTGGGTAAATTACTCTCCCTTTCAAGATTGGGAAGTTGACGTTATAAGTGAAATTCCACGTACTCAACACTGACAACTTTTATAGAGCATTACTGAGGAGACAATGGTTGTATGAGAATTATGTGGTTCCTTCTACTCTGCATCAATTTTTGAAGTATATGAAGAATGACGAAGTGTATCGCATTGATTTGAGATCCAACCATTTGGTGTACATGAAATCAACAATGATGATACATGCTATTTTGTGGATACACCAAAAAAGGGCAAACTTACTGTAGCCAAGGATGATGCCCTAATGAAAGTCACTAAAAATTCCAAGCTCACTCAGAAGAAGATTTCATTTTTGCCTTTAAAACCGCGCTTTGGAAGTGATATGGAGTTTTCAGCAGAAGAAAGAGATGATGAAGACATATAAATTACTCACCCATCTACTCATCGTCATGCGAGTAACAGACATTTTGGAAGTGATGGTTCTAATAGAGAAGAAGGTTCATTCCCACCTATTAAAAAAGAAGAGGATGATGATGAAATTTTTGGTAGAAAGCTCTCTTCATTTTACAAAAATAATAGAAGGATTTTATAAATCTCTTGATGAATTGAATGTGATTTCAGTAGAACAACTCATCACTTTCTATATACCTTCTCATCACCAAGAGGAGAGAGGGATCCTCTTCTATAAGTCTAATTCCAATGAGTTTATTGATGAAGATATTCTGAGGATGAAGGGAATGGAAGATGAAGAACCTTAGCTTTTGAGGATTCCAGATTATTACTCTCTTAAGCTCATAAGATTAATAAATTGAGCTGGGATTAGTTTAAAGCATTAGAAGGATAGATTTCTTTTCTTTGAGAGACTTTGGCATTTTTTCAAAATGGCTATGAAAGGTCAAGGCTTGAGTAAGAGGGGACTTGTGTTTCAAGATGAACAAGTATATGAATGTAGTGCGGTATCATCTATTGATGCATCAGATATAAAAGATGATGATACAATTGAAGAAGCATCAGAAGATCATCATGTAAAAGATATAAAATTGAAAGATGCAACCAATGAGCTAGAAGATGGAGGACAAGAAAAATTGATGAGTTAGAGGAAATAAACTTAGGAAGTGAGGATGATCTCAAACCCACTTTCTTAAGTGCACAATTAACTCAGGAAGAAAAAGAAGCTATTCAAAAAATTCTTGTAGAATACATCAATTGTTTTGCATGGAGTTATGAGAAGATGACAGGTATCGATATAGAGATAGTAGTACACAAGCTCACCATCAACCCAAATTCCCCACCAGTAAAATAAGCACCGAGAAAGATGAAATTCGACTTGGATGAAAAAGTTGTCGAAGAAATAAAGAAGCTCATTGAAGTTGGTTTCATAAGGAAGGAGAAGTACCCTAGTTGTATTACCAACATAATACTTGTTAAAAAGAAGAATGGACAAATTAGAATGTGTGTGGACTTTAGGGACTTAAACAAAGCATGTCCCAAAGACGACTTTCTACCACCCATCATGAAGATCATAATTGACAGCACATCTTCATATGAGATGTTTTCTTTCTTAGATGGTTTCTCTGGGTACAACCAAATCAAGATGGATCTAGAGGATGAGAAGCACACTGGATTCTGGACAAAGATAGGCATCTACTGTTATAAGGTTATGCTGTTTGGGCTAAAGAATGCAAGGGAAACATATCAAAGAGCGATGACAAAAATATTAGATGATTTGATCTTCCAAGTCATGGAGTGTTATGTAGATTACTTAGTAGTGAAAACACAATCAAGAGAACAATACCTCAATGACTTGAGAATAGTGTTTGATAGCATTAGAAAGTACAACTTAAAAATGAACCCTATGAAATGTGCATTTGGGTACTATTTTGGAAAATTCTTTGGATTCATCTTGAGGCCCAGAGGAATAGAGATTAATCCTTCTAAAATTAAAGAGATCATAGAAATGGCACTTCCAAAGACATTGAAGTAGCTGATGTCCTTCAAAGGGTGTCTTTCATATATCCAAAGATACATCGCCAATCTTTTTGGCAGATGCAAGCCATTTTCAAAGCTAATAAAAAAGAATGCTCCTTTTAAGTGCGATGTTGAATGCCAAAATGCTTTTGAAAAAAAATCAAGCGCTACTTACTGAATCCCCCAATGTTAGCAGCACCAATTGTAGGATAGCTATTGATCTTATATAGAATGTTCTCTAACTGACAGCTAAAAAAATTGTTCTCTAAGTGACAACTAAAAAAGTTCTTGGAAAAAACTTTGAGTAAAAAAAAATATTTCAACTGAATTGACGTAAAAAAAAAATATATTTCCTTGATAATGATAAAGAAAGAAGCTTCACAAGTGTGACACATCGAACCTTCAAATCCCAAAATCAAAAGAAATCAAGTTAATGATTCGCAAACAAATGGAGAACACTACCCAAAATCCATAAGACATTCTAAATAAAAAATATACAAATCAAAGCAATCGAATTAGTGGCCCAACCATATGAGCTGTCATGGCCTAGAGATGCACAAGCTATGGCTCAAAAGCATCGGAGAGTCAAGGATTGAAAAGTTCAAATGATAGGACAAATGAGTTCAGGAATCTCGAGACATCAAAACTCAAAGAGTCAAAGAGCTTCACAAGTCCAAGACTGAAAGATCCACAAGCGTGAAATGCCAAAGTTTTTCGAAAGTCTAAATTAAATGAAATCAAGTTCGTGATTCATAAACATATAGAGAAATCAAAACTTGAGATCCAACTGATATTTAAGATATAAACAGAAGAGACTAAAGTAAACAAAGTCAAATGAGATGTCCTCAATGTGGTTCGAGTCGAAAAGGTTGGGTTAGAACGAAGTCAAAATAGACCCAAATTATGTGAGGCCAGAGGAAGATTAAGAAAATAGGATTAGGAGAACTATAATTTCTAGTCCTTGTATGTCTTGATCAAATTTATGTAGTTTTTATAAATTTCTTTTTAGATATTAATTAAATTAATTTTGTGTACCTAGTATTTCTTATTCATACTTGTTCTTAATTAGAGGTTCCCATGCATTAGGTTGGGGTAATTAATATTAGGGGCTTGCTCCTAATAAAAGTCATGAACTTACAATCTCTTTATGTCTAAAAAATATTAAAATTTGAATTATGATCGGTCATTTTTAATAGGTTGATTTTATTAAAGACTGGGTAAGAATAAAGAACCCCACAGACAGCATTTGGCTTGGTATTAATATACTATAATATTTGCATTTTTGGACGGCATTTGGCGTGGTGTTAATGTAATATTATATTTGCGCTTTTGGCTTGGTATTAATAAATTATTATATTCATGTTTTTCACATGCATATAGTGACTTTTGTATACGATATGGATATAATTATTCACTTATATAAATATATATATACAAATTTTTTACTAGCATGATGATGATGATGATGATGACAGGTTGGTGGATGGAGAATTGTATATGAAGGGCTAACATTTGTAATAATCCATGGATGGGTTCATTTCAGGGAAAGAGAGGAAATGGGGGGAAGTGGTCTGACTTTCCCCACTTTTGGTGTTCATTTATGCTGAAGTGGGGGAAGTGCCACTTCCCCCACTTCCGACTGAAGTGGATTTTAAACTAAGCCTTCTTTAGTATTTTTTTACTGAAGTCAGGGGAAGTGAGTCAATCTACAAAAACTAACTTCCTTTCACTTCTAAAGTATTTTTGGAACTCATAAAACTCTATCCAACACCTAAATCCTTTAGTTCTGTTCTCACTTTCTAACAAATGAACATCAGACTGGAAGTGATATCACTTCCTCCCATTTCAGAAAAGTGACACTTCCCCCACTTCCTTACTTCCTCTCACTTACGGTGAAATGAACGCTAGCTGGACACCAAGTGGCAACATTTGCACCAAAATAAGCACGCCAACTTGTTGGACATTTCTTGGCCAGTCAACAGCTTTCCCTGCATTTTAGGGTATTTCCATCCTCATGAATATTAATTCTTGCTCATGAGTTTCAAATATAGAAAGAAAAATGATTCAAATAAAACTTGGAATTTGTGTAGACCACTTGATTAATGTTTATCATTTTTCGGCATGGGTGATCTATTCATGCTTGTATTTTTATATAAATAAATGCTTCCATTAGTGTTTTTTTTTTGTTGTTGTTGTTGGTTTTTGATTTTTGAATTTTTTTTTTGGAGTTTGGAATTTATTAGTGGTGTTAAGCTGTTAAAATGCAAGCTAAACACCATAATTTGATGCTTGAAATTTAATTAATAAATATCTGTTCACTTTTTATTTTGACAAAATGTTTTGAGGCCATTAAATAAATATTTGAATTATTGGAAATTAAAAATAAATATAAAATTTAATTTTGTTTAAATATATGCATTTATGTTTCACGTATCTTTCAGAATGTCAATTTAAATATATGTTTATATATACATATATATATATATATATATATATATATATATATATATATATATATATATATATTAATTTGATGACAAATCATAAGATGTGGGTACGTAGTAAATGATACACTTTCACTGCTGTTACTGCTCGACTCGGTGAAACCTCAACTCGGGCTCGGTCGCGAGTTTCGAGCTCGAGTAGTCTCAGTAGTCGAGCGTCGAGTTCGAAAGTATTATGCTGGCTGGTCCGAGCGCCGCGGGGCTCTAATCGGTATGTATGTATATATATAATATTAGAGTTATTTGATAAAATCGAGGGAAAAACCGAGCTCGAGTCGGCTGCGAGCTCGGCATAATGCTTATGGTTATTTTCACTTTTTGACGGAGCAATCGGGCGAGCTCAGTGGCTCGACACATATCGAGGTCTAGCTCGAGCTATAAAAATGACATGAGTCAGCTCGGTGTCACTCGAATTCGTCGAGGCTCGAGCTCGAGCTCGCTCTCTCGGCTCGACGATCGATTACACCCCTAGTGGTACGTAACATTTTCAACAAAGTCATTGCAAATCGTTTAATATGTTTTTGGGTGTGAGATTATGGACAATGACGAATGGCAAGTGCCAAGTAAGGCAATCATTAGAGCTACGGCTGATCCAGAAATTAAACTTAGGAGGGGTGAACTTCAATAGTTATTGTCCAAAAAATCTAGGTCATATAGCCAATTGAGGAGCTTTAGTTGATAGTTTTTCTCATACACAATAATTTCACTTGAAGATTCAATTAAATTAAATGGAGTAGATGTACTATTTTGAAGAGCTCCTTTTTCTTAAAATAATCAATTGTTTGATTCTTTTCATTTGAACAATTTAAATTAATTAACATAAATAAATTTATTTGATAAATATTATAATTAAAGATTACAAGAAAAATATATTAGAAAAATATTTATATACAACTTTGCATCCACCGATGATTTAGAGGGTGTTTGGTTTTTCTAGTACAACTCAAGTAGTTTTTGAGTATTTTGTTGAAATGCCAAAAACGCCTTATTGTAGCAGAATCAACAAAAGTCATGGATATTTTTTATGTAAAATGGGATATATGACTAATTTGATTTAAGTAAAAATATTTTTCTAACTTATACATATATATATATATATATATATGTAATATTAATAACATTAATATTTAATAAAAAATAGCTATTAAAGTTTTCATTGCAATCATGTTCAATTGTATTTTTCTAGGACAAACACTCTTAATTTTTCAATGTTTAATTTGCCGATTTCTTTTTAAGGAGTTGTTTGTTTGTCTGTAAATGAAATCATATGTAGTCGAAAGTAAGAGTAAGTGAAGACATCGCTTTTTAGCTTCGTATAATCGCTGCTTGCTTTTCGTTGTAACAGAAATATTACTTTTACTTTTATTTGTTTGTTTTGATGTAAGTTGAAAGCTATAATTACCATGTGAGTGGATGGTGAGATTATCCAAATAATTATTTTTAGTGATTAATTATTTAATACCTTTCATAAATATTAATTTAAGTAAAAATAATTTATTAATTAATTTAATAAACTATTTATTCAATTTAAAACTATTTAATATTTCTTTAGTTTTATTATTTGAAAAGTTTATAATTAAATTTTATAAACACTTACTCTACTAATTATTTTTGTAATATTTTCAATTATAATAATATTTTATGATAAAATTATTTAATTATATAAGTACTACATTGTAGAAATATAATATTTATTTAATTTAATTACTTAAAAAAATTATAACAAATTTTTAAAAACAATATAACATTTTTAATTAAAAAATATTTTTATTGTAAAAATATTTAATTATATAAATATTACTTTATAAAAATATTTAATATTTTTAATTTTATTACATAAAATATTTTTATAATTAAATTTAAAAACAATTTACTTTATTGAATATTTTTATAATTAATTATAAGACGAATACGATGGTGAGTGGATACCATTACATCACTACATTTCAACTTACGAGCAAATTTTCACTGCAATTGAAATCACTGAGTACCATAGTCAGTAAAAGATATTTTACATGTGAAACTCATTTTACGACAAACCAAATAACTTTTTCATATGTAAAGAGTTAGTTACATTACAGTTCTTACAACTACTACGGTAGTAATCAAATAGCCCCTTGATGTAACTATGTACGGCGGTAGTTGTAAGTACAATATTCACTAGTATGTCAATATGATATGTTGGCATATCCTCAACCAAAGAGCTTTCTATACACCAAAGTAAATAAAACTATATTTCTAGGTGTTAAATGAAAGAAATTGAATTTTTTCCATCATATTTCTGGATTCTCAAGCTCATTATACGTGAGCAAGACAACATTATTGTAAATGATACATGATATTTTGAATATTTTGTAGAGCCATGTTACTTGGAATATATGAATACTCTACATCAACCAAAATTTTTCCAATTGGATGAAAAGACTGAAAATCTATACAAATTACCTTAAGAAAACGCCCTTTGATCTTGTAATGATCCTTCCCATCTTGTAATGATCCTTCCCATCTTGTTGAAGTAAATGTAAAGAATATATTGAAATGCACCACCTCCAAAGTATTTTGAGTGGGATACATTTTTTACATCCATAAAATGGTATTGCTTGACCTCAAAGGTAGACACACTTTCACATGATTTCCAAAAACTCCAAAGCTATTCTAACTAAAATAAAAATATCATTATAGCATCAAGTGCAACAACCATCAATTAAAAAAAATTAGCTTACAATTTAATTGTATAGATGCTTATCTTAATACTACTATGCTTTGTATCTTATGGCCTATGGTATCCGCATCCTTTATAGCGTTATTGATGCAATTTAATAATATCTATTTCTAAATATCTCAATACCTTCAAAAGCTCTTGTGATAATGGAAATGAATTTTCTACATAGAATAATTAACATTTCTGTATTAGTTTTACCCTCGGAGTATAAATCATGAAGAACACGGCAAATTCCTTGTATATAGACATTCTCTTGATGGTTGCAAAATGATATTTATTTCATAATCTCATGACATAGCTAAACAAAGATTGTTTATCTCATTCTAAATTCTTGATAATATTGAGTATCATTTTTATTCCTATAGACTCGAATCAATCTATGACTAGCTACATATAGAAGTATGACATGAATTCTTATCAATATAATTATAGCAATATAAAGTAGGGATGCTGATAATTAATTCAAATATATCAACCCACTTATCATTGCCTTCCTTCCATCGATTTGTCAAATTAACTTGGAAACCATCTAGCTTTTTCTTACTATCATTGATCAATATCTATGTAATCACTTGTATCCTAAACCTCTATTTAACTACACATAATAAACAAAAACAAGAAAAAAGAACATAAGTAAGGATATATATATATATATATATATAACATTCAATAAACTATATGTAGAGAAAAATGTAATAAAACACTAATAACACAAATATTTAGTAAAGCATTGATAACATAATTATCTAATTAAAACCAACTCACCATCACCAAACAAATCAGAAATGCACTATTAATCCATTTTGTATTTTGTTTGTTCCAATTATAAGTAACCTAGCTAACATGGTCAGTGTCATTTTTATGATCAACAAAAATCTCTTTCATTTCTTTTTTGGAAAACTCGAAATAGCAAAGCTCACTTCTCATATTTGAGCTAGGAATAGCATACAACATATCCAAACACAACTTAATGGTTAGTTCATTTGGTTGTGCTGATAATGATGTACCACTACTTCTTTACTACTATTAACAAAAGAAAATGGGGGCATCCATATTCCCTTTTAAGCTGTTTGTCTTAGTTAACTTCATATGAGGACCACTGTATCCATTTCTTAGTTTGTTAATCTAAAGTTGTGACAACATGGATGGAACATTTTCGATCACTTTATTGAGCATCAGTGTTAGAGTCATCTCCCAAAACAACTTGATTCTCATTTTCATGAAAAAAAAAAAAGCTTCTTATATATTTTCTTCATTCTTCTATCTTACTTGGCAAGATGAAAAAGTACATTTAGTAAAAGTAGCAATAACACTAAATAATGCATCATATGAAAATCATATAAAAGATTGATATATGCCTCTTTATTTCTTATAGTTTTGAATAAGCAACAACTATATATATTAAATAAACAATATATTTTACAAGCCAGTGAAGAAACACAATGTCAATAAAATAAATTGAGTGCTTCCAAAAATCAATTACATTTATCTTTTCTTTTCACCATCTATTATTAGCAACCGGAGATGTGGTGGTAATATAATACCCATCTCTTTTATAGTCCACTTAACATTGCCCACATGCACGACTTCCATTTAGAGATGTGTTACTTATCCCTCACCTTACTATTAATCTTTTATTTGCGCTGAATTTGTCAAGAATAACTCATTTCTCATTGAATTTAATCACTTTGGTTATATTTTAAAGGACTTTGCAACCAAAAATGTACTTCCTACATTTAACATCCATAATAACTATAGCCCCCTTAAAAACTCCTTTAGTTTTCATAAATTCTATCCCTCTTGTTGCTCGCCATACTTCTCTTGATCTTTGGCATCAATGTCTTGGTCATTTATGTTAAGCTATTTTTTTAAGTATTGTCTCATAAAATAAGTCTTTGTACCTCATGTTTTCAAGTAAAAAGTACTTGTCTTCATTTCTATTTCTCTATTTATGTTTCCACCAAATCTTTACATCTTATTCATTGTGATGGGGACCACACCATCACTTTCTCTTTCTAGCTACCACCGTTTCATCATTTTTGTTAATAACTATTACCACTTCACTTGGATATTATTGTTCACTCAAAAATAGGGATGGTAATTTTCACCCTCCCCTCGCGGTGGTTTCTGACCCGATTTGCCCTGAGCGGGGCGGTGGGATGGGGCGGGCAGGATCACTATTTGGGCGGGCCGGGGAGGGTTTGGTTTTACTGTGCCCCGCCCCGCTAATAATTTAATTTATTAATAAATATTATATTTTATAGTGGCTAAATGCAAATGTTCTTTAAAATTTAAAATACTAAAAAAATCGTTTAAAAAAAGAATAAAAGATAAAAAAAACAAATCTTCTTTCTCTACTGGCACTGCGGTCGTGGACTCGGGAGTCATGGGTCGAAGCGTGGATCTTTTCTCATGGCCAAGATCAGATCCTGCGGGTGGAGCATCATGGCCATGGGAAGGTGCTTCTTGGCCATCGGCAAACAGCCATCAGAAGAACCCATCGGCGGACTGCCATCAGAAGATCCTCTCGGTGGACAGCTATCAGTCCCTTGGCCAGTAGTGCCCTTAGACAGCCATCAGTTCTTGATTTGCTCATCGTAGGTGGTAACCATAAACAATTAGATCCATCTTTTCTTTAACTCTTCATGTCAGAATTTTTGTTGACTTAGTTTGTGTTTCCTTGATTTTTGAACTCTTTTTCCCCTTACAAAATTCACACTTTGATGATCTTCTCTACCGATAACGAGATCATGATTCAAGATTTCCTATGATGGATTTCAGTGCTTAACTAATAAAATGTTGTTGATAGATTGGTTAATGTTTATTATTCTTTGAAAAGGTGGAGATATTATGTTCATTGATTTCTTGGCTTTAATGTTGACAGATTTTGCCTTGTAATTCTTAAATTACATTTTTGAAATGGTTCTTTCTTTCATGTTATTGAGAATAATTAAAAAGAAAACGGGGTGGGGGCGGATTTTTTTCAGGCAGGGTGTGGGTGGTAGAGGCCTGCCCCACCCCCGCCCTGCCCCATTGCCATCCCTACTCAAAAATCTCAAGTACTACCCATTTTCAAACCTTCAATACCATTATTAAAATTCTCTACTTCACCACTATCTCAATCTTTTAATATGGTGGTGTCCTTGAACTTATCAAGGAGTCATTACTCATTACCTCAACTCTCATGTCATTTCTTATTGCATTTCTTGCCCTCATACCTTTTAACAAAATGGAGTTATAAAACGCAAATTCCATTACATTACTAAAGTACTGTTAACTCTTATTCTCAATACCTTACATCCCAAATCCTTCTTGTTTGAAACCTTTGTTACTGCTATGTAACTTATCATCTCTTTATCACTTCTATATTTCAAAGAAAATCTCCAAACAAAGTCCTCTTCTTACTTTACCTAACCTCTCTCCCCTTCATGTCTTTAGGTGTACATGGTTTCTCAAACTTATACTAAAATCAACAACATATGTCTTTCTTAGTTAATATTCTTAGTGCAAAAAGATATTTCTATGTTGATCCTCTTATAACTTAAGTTTATATTTTTCACTACATTCATTTCCTTGAGATGTACTTTCTATGTACCAAAAATATACCCCTCCTTCATCCTTACCATCTCCTCTAGTTATGCTTGCTTTACCTCTCTTTTTACCTTATTCTTTCATACCACCATTACCCTCACCTTCGCCAACTCAAACTATACATTAATACTAACCCCTTTACCTTAACATCCCATGATCACTCGCATCCATGACTACACCCATATTCCTTGTAACTTTAGTAGTTGTGTCACCTATAAGACAATTACTCACAAATTATCTGATCTTGATTCAATTTTTTCAACTCAAACTAATAAATTTGTATACTAGTGATAAGTTATGCTTAATGAGTTTAATTCTTGTCATCGAAATCAAACATGAGCTTTTGTTCCTCCACCATTGAATATCAAAATTATTATATGTGAATGGGACTTTCAATCAACGAAAATCTGATGGATCTCTTAATAGGTGCAAAGCTTTCCTTGTTGACAAGGCATATAGTCAATCCCCTGGCATCAACTACACTGATACCTTTATTTTAGTTGTCAAACCCACTGATGAGTGTTGAATTACATATATTTTGATATCAATATTTGAAGTGTTTTGGCTTTTTCTTTAATGAATTTTCTTAATATTTTGGTGCTTACCTTGTTAATAATTTATGTTCAAGAAGTAATTTATATGCTTGGAGCAAAAAGAACAGAGTTAGAGCTGAATATAATGTTTTGAAGAAGAATTAAAGCTCCAAGAAGTTACACAAGTTGCCTACTTATGAAACTCAACTATGCACAACAAAGTTGAAGATAAAATTCCATCACAAGAGTTACATGGCTATTAACAAGAGCAAGTAGGAGGTCATGTTGAACATCATAGCTATCTAGATGAGTTACACACTAACTATCATTATACATATTTTGGAGAGCATTCTTGGAGCGATTTGGAAAAAAAGGATATTAATGAGTTAACATGGATTGAAGGTCCAGGATCAAGCATCCTGTGAGAGGATTCTATCAAGCCAAGAAGATTATTAAGATTCAAAGGGGATTTATCATGTTTCCATTGGTGTTTTAATGTCTTCTTTAGTTTTGATGTTGTTGCTTTAACAATGAGGAATTATGCATCCTTCAGTAGTAGATATTGATGTACCATAGGATGGATTTTATTTTTTTGACTTCTTTTATATCAATGGAATGCTCATGCTTATTGTGATTCAATATTGCAAGAGCATTGATTTAAGTTTGATTTAATGTGATTGAAATTGAGAAATTCTTTTGCATTAATAAATCTATGACAAGTTCTCTCTTGATTATATTTTCATATTGTTATTTGGATCACTTTGTATGCACATTGTTAAATTTGAGTATATTAATTTGTTATTATTTTTTATGTAGGACACAGTTGGTGCACTTGGAGCTATAGGAGTGATATTAGGGTGATTTGGAGGTAATTCAAAGCAAATTTAGGATTTTCCTAGAGCACTATGTGCAAATCCATAGTCATGCTCATGTGACTTGACATTCTAAGTATGCCAATTTCTTGGTAGCTACATAACCAAATGTATGGCCGGATCTGGGGCTGTAGTTACCACTATGCTATGATTCATAGTCGTATTAATCGCTTTCATGGTGAGACATAATTTCTAGCTTATAAAAAGGAAGCTGGGCTTGAAAGAAAACTTTGGATGGATAAATGGAGGAAAATTTTAGCTGAGATTTTAGATGGAACTAAAAGAGGTTTCCTTATGAGGTGAAGGGAGTCATTTAGGAGAGATTTGGATGATGATATCCGTAAGACTTACTCATAACGAGAGTAAGGAAGCTTCTCCATGAAGAATATTTCATTGATCAAAGAAGTCTATATAATTGTAGTAGTTTTTGATGTCTTCATTAAGTTCTAGTCTTTTCTTTAATTCGATTGTATACTCTTCCATGATGAGAAACTAAAATTCTTTTGAAATTTTGATTGACGAAAATTAAGATAGATTTGTAATTGGATTGCTTATTTATATCAGTTTACGTTTTATTATGATTTATCCTTGTGCTCTTTGATGCCATGAATTATGTATAAAGAGAACTTTTGATTCATGTTTAGTGCGGTGATTGAGATTAAGAAATCCAATAGCATATGGATCTACCAATGGTAAAAAAGGGTACAAATGCACCTATAGATAGTGTATCTCATACTCTCTGAATTAGCGTAAAGCCTAATAGAATGTCAATGCAATAATAAGGAGAATTAGGTTACAAAGGGATTTAAGCCTATTCTCATTTGGTGTTAGTATTAATAGCATTAAGAAGGGTATTAACATTACTCAAGAGTCTCCATGGTCCAACAATCTCAAAATTAAATAGGTGATGTAATTTGATTGTAATTAAAATAATAAGGTGAATCATATTGGGTATCAGCTCTATTGATTGATTGTCTCCCTACTTTTTTGACATGCTTGGATGTTTGATTTAGTTTTATTTTTTAAAGTTAATTCTTGCAACAAAAATTAATTAATAAGTGAGATAATAGAGGGAATGACATCTTGCTTTTAGCACACTTTATTACTTGATACAACATAAGCATTTATTTAAAGATGATACACAATACTTCACATGCATAGCTGCAACGAAGTTTATGGTGCTATTGTCGAGGACTAGAACATTAGAAATGTTAGGAATTTATTAATTTGGCTATTATTTGATTTTGTTCTTCATTTATTATTCTTTCTTTCAATTTATTCTTATTTAATCTCTAACTTTTTATTTTTTTCTCTCTTTTGTGCGAAGAATTCTTAATCATAGGTGATGTGCGTACAGCTCTGAAACATTGGATTGAAGCTTATAACAAGAGATTTGGTTGCTTTCTAAGTTTGCCACTACAAGTTGAGAGTGTTAGTTGTAATAATAGTTATCATACATGTAGATGGAAGATGAATGCATATTGTACACATGATTTACATATATTTTTCATGCACTTTACTTGTCATCTTAGATGATTTTCTATATTTTAGTGCTACTTTGGGTATTTTGTGAATTAATTGGTAGGAAGATAGGTTTCAGGCCAAAAGAAGGAGAATACATGTAAAATTAAGCAAACAAGGAAGAAAAGAGCACTCCATAGTGAAGCACTACCGTGCTTGATCCTGTAGATCACAAGAGCTGAGAATTCAAAGTGCACTAAGCCAACATGGCTCCTTTGTTCCGTGCATGGACGTTGACACACCTTTGCGTGTGTCTACTGCAAGTGCACGGGTTGTTGAAGTAATAAAGCACCCCGGTGAGTGGGCAGTCATATCCAAAGGGAATAGTGCTCGGAAACACAAGAATTGCTATTTAACTATAGTGAAAACGATTGAGGAGTTATGTGAACAATATCAATGCAAATAAAAGTAAAGAAAAGAAAATAAGCGCAATAGGGATAAGGAGAGGCAATCGATAAGAAAATGGGGTACCCGGACATTGCTTACCCTAGTACTATTGTTTCACGTGCAATACTACTAATTATGCCTCCTAATTGAAATTTAACGAGTCATGGAAATCCAAAGACACACTGTCTCAAACCTAAGGTCAATAGTGACTAACCCTTACACTATGCTCCTGCAGAAAGGGATGCTCTCAACACCTCACACTGTGTGGGGTTGCATGACGCTCTAGGGACTCCAAGTGATAAACCCTATTCCCTAGTATAGATCTAACCCTTCGGTCCAGGCAAAAGACCCTCAGTCATAATTAAGCCCCAACACTAAGGATTACTTCAACACTTCACTCTGTTGCTTGCGCAACTAGGCCCCAGTGGAGTTTGTCTCTTAGCACTTCACTCTATCATGACCGTAAAGAACTCTTGGAACATGGAGATATGATAAATCATGTCGGAAGGAAAATGGGACGTTCCACTACCTCTTCACTCACCCTCTTGACCCTTTTCAACCTTGCTTTGTCTAATCTTAATGGTGTACCACTCATCCACAAGGATTACCAAGATAGATTCTCAACCCTAGTGTCACTCTAAGGGAAAATCAATACAACAAGCATTTAAGATTGAAATTCAATTAAAACATCAATTAAAGAAGCAAAATAAGAGTCAAAGAAATAAAATCATCCTAGGAATTACAAGTCCAAGCACCCACTAGGGGTTTAGCTCTCCATGGAACAATACACAATCAACAATGAAATCAAAAGTAAAAGCATGCTATCCATAGATAAAAGCCCTTTGTAGTCCGTATTGATGGTCTTGTTGAGCCACCTCGTCTTCTCCAAGGATTCCTTTGTCAAGCCTAGGGCACACCTCACCAAATCGATGCTAAAGCTCCCCCAATAACTCTCTTCCAAAGGAATTCGATGTTGAAGGCTGTAGAACCACTCCAAACACTTAGGCAAAGCCTCTCCAAAGATGGGCAAAAGATGGGATAAAAATTGGAAAATGATTCTTCAATAACTCTCAAAACGTGGTATTTATAGGGACTGGAATCGGGCATCCACACGGGCATGTGGAAATTCAACAAGTCCGTGTGAATTTTTAGGTCTTCATTTCCTGTGAGTTGTGAATAGTAACTACTACAGTGATTTTGTTACATTGTTTTCGCTACAGTAACTACTGCAATACTTTTCCGAAATGCTCATGAATCGACTCTTTTCATCGAGGCCACATGAATGGGGAACACATCCATGTGGTAGATCGCGTCGTGTCTTCAATGAAACCACATTGACGGAGCTCTTGCTAATGTTGAACGAGTCAGAACAAATGAGTGTGACTGCCTTTGTGCCCCTCCACTTTGTGTATTCTCTTGAACACAATGGAGGTTGGCACACACCCACATGTCTTTGAGCACAACTTGTGTCTTCACATTTGTTCAACCCAAGAACTTCATCAACAATTTCATCCACAATCTACTTTTACTTCTTTTTCTTCCAAAATTATGTCCACAATACTAAATGCACAAAAGAACACAAATACACATGCATAAGCGATAAAATCTAATAACACTGATGCTCAATGTAAGAAAAGAATATTTCGTATTACTTATACATAAGCACTTATCAGACGTGCAGAAGACAGCACGGGCATGCTTATGCTATGTACTTTATAGGTTCTGAGAAATTAAGGAAGCAAGGGTAACTAGCTCTGTGCACAGTTGTGCTTTGGAAAGCACAACCCTGCTTCAAGTCATGCTTCAATTTATGCGAATCTTTGAAAATGGATTTTTTGCATGATTCAATCCTCAAAATTCACCTGTAAAGTGCACGGCTGTACGAGGTCAAACCTACATATTTAAGCATGAAAATTGGACTACTGAGAGGACTGTCAGTTGGAGAATAGAAGTGATGGCTAGGCTTTTAAAGGAGAGAGCCAATAACCATCAATCACGGGGAAATATAGCTTCCCTCGAGGTCTAGAGTTGAGAGTTAGACAGATCGGCCTTCTCCATCCTTGGATTCCATTGCAATCATTGAGTGAAGTGGGAGAGAGTTTTCATTAAGATTTTCTTCTTGTCTTTAATCTTGGAATGTAATTTGTTATTGCTAAACATGAGAGGTTAAACTATCATTCGGTTCCTCGAGCCATGAATCTTAAGACTTATTATATTTGATTTCCTTATTTCCATGTATTGTCCAACAGTATTCTTGTGAAACTCCTATGTTGCTTCATGCTAGCAATTTATGTTGTGTGAAAGCCTTAGTTGCCTATTCATTTTGGATGATGATAATTGGGAAATCAGTCATATTAGGTCACACAAAGAAGATAGGGGTTGAGTGCACTCATAGAGCTAAAGTGTATGGTGTCGAACTCCTTGGAAGCTGAGTGCACTCCAAGAGCTAGGGTATATGGTGTTGAGCTCCTCTGAGGTTGAGTGCACTCCTAGAATTAGGGTGTATGGTGTCAAAGTCTCTGAATTGTGGTTAAACCTAATAGATGTATTCATAGAGAGTCATGCAATCATAGTGTAATACATCATTAACGTATGGAATCAGGGTTGATTGCTTAGACCATAAGGATCAACTATTCTAAGAATCTCCACGGTTCAAGAGTGCTTTACCAATAGCTAATATAGGAAGTCTTTGCAAGCATCTTGAGAGAAGTGAGCCTGAGGCATTACTCTATCTCTTGATTTTACTCTTATGCTATGTTTGGATTGAGGGCTGAGGAGGAAAAGTAAAAGAAAAGGAGCGGTTCAAAGGGTCAAAGTTAGTCCTTCTCTTGTTTGGATAGTTTTTTTTTAATTTAACAAATGAAAAGGAAGAGCTAACTATAACACTCCAAAACTCTCCAAAACCTTACTTTTTCTTGCTAGGGGAGAGAGAACCTCCTAAAATGTTTATACATTTTAAAAAGACCTTAATACCCTTGTTTTTTTAATTAATTACATAACACTTCATAAAATTCTTCTTTCACTTTTCATTCTAATTTTATTGAAATCAAGGGTTCACTAGACACCAATCATCTGGCCTAAAAATTCAAATTCCTGCACCGTATTTTTGACTCTTGATTCAATCCTTGTTGTTAATTCCACATATATTACATGAGATTTGATCTTGTGTTTTTGATTTTTCTCTTTCTACTTATCGATGTAGATCATACATATATATTACCTTGAACATTACTATATCACTAGACTTCTCCTTTTTAGGCTTTCATTATTATATTATTTTTGCTATTATGTACTTTTTAATTGTTTATGGTCAACATCCCATCATTCTCATATATTTGGGTATTTGATTTGCTTGTTGATGCACAAAATATTTTATAACAAATATACAAAATTATAGATTTAATCAATTTGCACCACCTCCATCACAAATCCTCATTATTATACATTTATTTGCTTATTTATTTGCTTGTTTGTGCTTTTCTAGGTCAACCAAACAAAAAAATATTACTCACTTAAAGGCCCAACTGATCACCACATATATATTGTAAATATGCAGCTAAAAATAATTATACTAAACTAATATGAGTTAGACCTAACACAATTCCAAATAGGAAAACTTCAATGATTTTTTTCAGTTTTGAGGAGGCAAAAATTGAATTGAGATCTATCTCTAAATATTAATCCAAATTATTCAAGAATCTCAATGATAACAATTAATATAGAAATGAATCATACAATATTTGTAATTCTTGAGTAATAATTTTAATATTTATAAAAAACTGCTTTAAGTGTGAATTTGTTTGAGATATTGGTAACATATGCATTTAAATAGAAATAAGTAATTTTTTATTTAATAGTAAGGGTAAACCATGTTATTATATATCCTTTCTTTTTCTTTCCCCTCCTTAACCAAACAAGTTTTATCAAACAACCATCTTTCCTTTCCCTTCATAAAATTTGACTATCCAAATAGTGGTTCAACCACAAGGTTGGCAACATTACCCTTCATACCAAGATGTAAAGTCGTTCTGAAGGGTCTAGTGCTACTTTTTAT
Organism: Dioscorea cayenensis subsp. rotundata; assembly: GCF_009730915.1. NCBI lineage: Eukaryota > Viridiplantae > Streptophyta > Magnoliopsida > Dioscoreales > Dioscoreaceae > Dioscorea > Dioscorea cayenensis. The sequence continues at coordinate 19,121 of NW_024088319.1, forward strand.
TTAGACCATCGAATCTTACTTGGATAGATAGCCTCAAGGGAAGGAGCTTAATTAGGAAAGCATCTTAACTAAGTCCGTACATATGATAGAGGCATACCTTGTGTTGAGGAGGCAAGTTCGAAGGAATAGGTGAAATCAATTGCATTAGGAGGCATCAAATCTATGGGATGTGAGCAAAATAAGGGATACATGGATAGGTTACTAGGGTTGTCTTGTTTTCTATTGGCAAATATGGACAAGGATACACTAGTTGAAGCTAATTATGAAACTAATTTGGGGTGTAATGAAGCCATAATTCAAAGAAAAAGGGAATTTGAGGGGTTTGATCAAAGCAGAGAGACATAATTAAAGTCCTCCATTGAGGATCCACCCAAGTTAGAATTTATAAAGTTGCTAGACCATATGTAGTATGCAATTCTAGAGAAAGACTTAAAGCTCCCAGTGATCATAACAACAAATTTGGAAGTGGATTAGAAAGAGAAGTTGGGGTAACTCAAAATTCACAAGTGAGCCATAGCATGAAAGATTTTAGATTGGGGATTAGCCCTACTTTCTACGCTCACAAAAGCCTAATGGAAGATAATTGTAAATCGCTACACAACCACATTGAAGATTTAATCCGAACATGAAGGAAGTGGTGAAGGTTGAGGTTATAAACCTCTTTGGCATAGCTGTGATTTATCTTATTTATGACAGTCCTTAGGTGAATCCTATGTGAGGGGTCATAGTAGCCGAACATAAAAGAATGAGTTGATCCCTATAAGTAACGTGACTGGGTGGCCAGTACACATAGATTAAAAATCCATAATGATGCTACCTGTAAGGATCATTTCCCCTTGCCATTCATTGACATGATGCTTGAATGCTTATATGTCATTCATAGTATTATTTTTGGACAATCTTTCAAGTTTACTAATTGCTTAATGTCCTTTGAATTGTACAATATATGGAACACTTTTCACAGCTATATAATGGTCATTTTTGATGACTCGGTAGAGGATATTGATAAGTTCTTGTGTAATAATAATATGAAGTATTCTTTTCTTTCATTGAGCATTGTTTTTCTCAGGTTTTATGGCTTATGCATGTGTATATGTGTTCTTTTGTGCATGTAGGGTTGTGTAGATAATTATGAAAGAAAGAAACCAAAAGTAGATCATGGATGCAATTTGTTGATGAAATCTTGGAGTGAACAAACGTGAAGACACAAGTTGTGCTCAAAAACATGTGAGTGTACGCCAACCTCCGTTGTGCTCGAGTGAACGTGAAAATTGGAGAGGCACAAAGGCAGACACACTCATGTGTTTCGACTTGTGCAACACTATTTAGATCCTTGTCAAATGTGATTTTATTAAAAATGCAACATGATCTCCCGCATGTATGTGTGCCCATTCATGTGGCCCTCAATGAAAAGTGTGGATTCAGGAACATTTGGCGAAGTAATGTAGAAAGTACTGTAGGAAATCAGTGTAGCAGTTACTGTTTATAGCTCTCTGAAAATTCATTTCCTAGAGATTCGCACGGGCTGTGGAAATTCCACACGCCCGTGTGGATGCCCGATTCCAGCTCTATTTAAGTCGTGATTTGAGGCTTTTTGAAGAATCTTTTCCACATCTTTTTCCCATCTTTTCCCCAACTTTGAAGGTGCTCACGGCTAGGGTTTGGAGAGGCTTTGGCGAGGTTTTTGGAGTGGTTTTATGGCCTTCAACACCATGTTCCTTTGGAAGATGGTTATTGGGGAAGATTTTGTCGACATCGATTTAGCGAGGTGTGCCCTAGGCTTACGAGGGAATGTTTGGAGAAGATGAGGCTACTCCACAAAACAATCAATTCAGACTACAAGGGGGTTTTACTTATGGATTGCATGCTTTAACATTCGATTTCATTATTGATTGTATCTTGCTCCATTGAGAGCTAAACTCTTAGTGGGTGCTTGGACTTGTAAACCCTAGGATGATATTGTTTTATTGACCTTTTATTATGTTTATTTGATTGATGTTTTTGATTGAGTTCCAATCTTGAATGCTTGTTGAGTTGATTTTCCCTTAGAGTGACACTAGGGTTGAGAATCCATCTTAGTAATCTTTGTGGATGAATGACACACGCCATGAGGGTTAGACAAAACAAGATTGGAGAGGGTTGAGAGGGTGAGTCGAGAGGTAGCGGAACATCCCCTTTCCCTTTCAATGTGATTTATCCTGCCTCTGCGTTCCAAGAGTTCTTTGTGGTTACAATAGAGTGTAGTGCTAAGAGAGGAACAACACTTGGGCTTAGTTGCACAAGCAACAGAGTAAAGCGTTGAAGTAATCCTTAGTGCTGGGGCTTAATTGTGACTAGGGGTCTTTCGCCTGAACCAAAGGGTTAGATCTAGATTAGGAAATAGGGTTTATCACTTGGAGCCCCTAGAGCTTTATGCAACCTTGCATAGTGTGAGGCATCGAGAGCATTCCTCTCTGCCAGGGCATAGTGTAGGGTTAGTCACGGTTGACCTTAGGTTTGGGACCGTGTGTTTAAGGATTTTCACGATTCATTAAACATCAGTTAGGAGATATAATCATCGGTCTTGCACTTGAAGCAATAGTTCTAGTGTGGGCAATGTCCGGGTGCCCCACTTTCTATTGATCGCCTCTCCTATCATTTTATTGTGTCTCCTTCTTATTCTTTTTATTTCTATTTGCATCAATATTATTCACACCACTTTGAATCATCTTCACCATAGTTAAATAGTAAACTTTGTGTTTCTGATCACTATTCCCTGTAAAAATGACTACCCACTCACCAGGGTACTTTATTACTTCGACAACCCGTGCACTTGTGGTACGCACTCACAAGGGGTGTGTCAGATATCATAGAGGTATTTATGAATGACGTTTTTGTGTTTGGTGAGTTTTTTAATTTTTGCTTTTGTAGTTTAGATGGAGTGCTAAAGTAATGTGCAAAGAAAAACATAGTGCACAATTGGGAAATGTGTTAGTTTATGGTTCAACATAGGATAGTCTTAAGCCATAAGGTTTCATATAGCAGTATAGATGTAAATAAGGCTAAGATTGAAACTATTGAAAAGTTGTTGGCACCTACCACAGTTAAGGCTATTACAAGCTTTGTTCGACATACTGAATTCTACATGAGACTTATTAAAGATTTTTCTAAAATTGCCAGGCCTCTAACTAAGCTACTTAAAAAGGACATTCCTTTTGAGCTTAGTCAGGATTATCTAAATGCATTTAATATTCTTAAGGAAACAATTATTAAAGCTCCAATTATCACTCCAGATTGGATTGTCCCATTTGAATTAATATGTGATTCTAGTGATTTTGTAGTGGTTGTCATACTCAGGTAAAGAAAAATTAAACATTTTGAGTTGATCTACTATACGAGCAAGATAATGGCAGATACCTAAGAAAATTGTATGATACTGAAAAACGTTATTAGATGTGGTGTTCTTATTCGATAAATTTACAGCATATTTAATTTTAGCCAAAGTTGTTGCTTACAGGGATAACTTGACATTGTGCTATTTACTTAGTAAAATTGGCGCTTTAGACTTATAAGATGTGTTTTACATTTACAAGAATTTGTTATAGGTATTAAGGATTATAAGTGCTTGATGCTATATGTTTTTTGTGTTGATTTTCATAGCAGTTTACTTGATCCTTGATGTTTTTGATAAGTTTTGATACTCAATTATGATATTTTTCATGGTTCAATTTTTACTATTGCCTTTTTAAATGAAAGATAGGAGATTGGGCAAGGTTTAGGGCAAAATGGTGAAGAAATGAAGAAATTGATCTAAACATACTTAGGAAACAAAACCATGACTTAAAGCAAGACTGAATAAACTGAATTTGATTTCATAGTGAAAACATAGCCTCAAAACAATGTCATTTTCTGTTTTATGTTTCCTTGTTTAGATGAAATTAGACCTATGTTTTGTTCCATGACGCTATATTTGGTAGCAATGTTTTTTCCTTAATCTTTCTTTCAAGAATATTCATCTTCCAAACACACCAAACAAACACTTGTGTGTATAAACCATATTTAGGTTTATGAGAAATCTATAAATGATTTGTTTGAGAGAGGAAGCGGGGGCTTTTCAAAACATTTTGAGAGGAACTTTGACACACCCCTTGCATGTGTTCGCAAGTGCATGGGTCGTTTAAGCAATAAAGTGTACCCACTTGGTTGGGTAGTCGAATCCACAAGGAACATGAGTATTAGTAATAGCTACTTCTATGTTATCTAGTTGAATGATCGAGAATATTATGTGATGAACTAATTCACGAAAAGATAAATGTCACGAAAAAGTAAGAAAGAGTAAAATGAAGGGAAGTCTCAATCAATGAAAATGAGTTATTTGGGCAATGCTCCGCTTAGGATTCAAGCATTAAGCACAAGATTCACAAAGTATTCCTAAACCGAGTTAATTAAGTTATAAAAATATAAAGATAATAAGTTTCTACCTCTAGATCACCGATACTAGTCCCCAACAAGGTCCTGGTAAAGAAATCTCTTAGTCTCAACACCTCACACCACATATGACCGCATAGCACTCTAGGGATTCCAAAAGATGTATCTGATTCCTAAGAATAGACCTAGCCCTACTTCTAGGCGAAAGGTTCCTAACCCCCTAGTAGGTCCTAGCGGAGAACTCTCTCAGCACCTCACACCACATATTGTTGCTTAAAGCTTAGGGAATACGGAGATAGAATACATGAGAAGGTCCCCTTGCGTATATCCCGCAAGTGCACGGGTTTGTCGAAGTAATAATCCCGGGTGAGCGGGGTCGAATTCACAGGGAGTAGGGAGTAAAAACACTTAATTTGATTCTTAGCTATGTGAAAGATCAATGATAAGGAGTGTGATAATGATTCAATTCTCAACAATAAAAGCAATAAGAAAGAGAGCAAAAGTAAAGAAGGGGGGGTAAGGCAATCGATAGAGATGGGGTACCCGGATAATGCTCCACCTAGGATAATTGTTTCAAGTGCAAGAACCCTCTATTATGTTCCTAATCAATGCAATTATGAGTCGTGGAAATCTTTAATTACATAGTCCCAAATCTAAGGTCAACTATGCTAACTCTATACATGTCCCGGAGGAGAAATCGAACAATCTCAACACCTCGCACTCACATAAAGTTGCAATGAGTTCTAGGGATTCCAAGTGATAAATCTCTTCCTTAATATAGACCTAACCCTTTGGTCCAGGTGGAAGGTCCCTAACCACAATTAAGCCCTAGATACTAAGATCACCCTCAACGCTTCACTCCGTTGCACGCGCAACTAAGCCCCGAGTGGAAGTTCATCCCTTAGACCATTTCACTCTATTATGACCGCAAAGAACTCGAGGAACGGAGGAAGAATCTATCACGCCGGAGGGGAAAGGGGACGCTCCTGTACCTCTCGACTCACCCTTTCAACCCTCTCCAACCTAGCTTTGTCTAATGCTCGTTGTGTGTCACTCACTCACAAGGTTACCAACAAGAACTCTCAACCCTAGTGTCACTCTAGGGGAAATGTTCATACAATCAAGCATTCAAGTTTGGAACTCACAATAAACATCAATTTATTGAAAACATAATAAATAGGTTCAAAGAAACAAATACATCCTAGGGTTCACAACACCCGAGTACCCACTAGGGGTTTAGCTCTCCATGGAGCTAAATACAATCAAAGAAATAGAATGTAAAAGCAATGAATCCATAAAGAAACCCCCTCGATGGTCGTGTCAATGGTCTTGTGGAGAGTCCTCTACTCGTCACAAGGGATCCTTTGTCCGGCCTAGGATACACCTCGCCGGATCGGTGTCGACGAAATCTCTCCCAATAACCTTCTTCCAGACGACGCGCGATGTCAGAGCCGTAGAACCTCTCCAAAAACCTAGCCAATACTCCTCAAAACCCTAGCCGAAGCCCTCTCGCAAGTTGGGGAAAAGATGGAGAAAAGAATACCAAAATCGGGGCTGAATCGGCTTTAAATAGGGCTGGAATCGGGTGACTAAACGGGCGTGGATGCTCCACGCGCCCGTGCGGAATTTCCACACGGGCGTGGATAATTTCCACGCCCGTGTAGATTCTCCGCTTCTCGGTTTCTCGGCCGGCTGTGAGCAGGTCTGCTATAGTACATACTACAATGTTGCTACTGTGCTCTGCTATAGTATTCGACCTGAATAGCTTCCCAATTCCATACTTTCATCGGGGTAATGCAAATGGGCACACGTTCACGTCGTGGATCTCTTGCTTCTTCAATGGTGTACAAGTTGGTGAAACTCTTGTTCAATGTGCATAAGTCGGAATGCTCGAGTGTGACTGCCTCTGTGCCCCTCCAAATGGATGTGCCAACTCGAATACGAAGAGGTTGGCACACATTCTAGCATCTCACATCGACCTATGTCTTCGCGTTTGAACTTTAGCAAGATTTCCTTCAGAATTAGTGCATTGTGATCCACATTAGCCTATTTCCTTTATATTCGGTCTCACAACCCTACCTGCATACAAGTAACATAAAAACACACATATTAGTGTAAAAACCCGAGAAAAGTAATGCTCAACATAAGGAATGAACGCTTCATATTCGTATCGCACAAGCACTTATCAATACACCAATCTAAGGAGAAAGGGGACGCTCCACTGTCTCATGACTCACCCTCTCAACCCTCTTCAATCTTGAGGTTTCAACCATAATGGAGACCTCTCTCTCTCTCTCTCATCAAGGTGAATGAATAAATGCAAACCAATCAATCAATAGATCATTAAAGCAAGCAAGCATTAAGAACACAAGATTAAAACTTAACTAGACTTTGCTTAAAATGAAAACACAATGTAAATAAATTCAAAGAGTAGAATCCTATGGTTTACATTTCCAAATACCCTCTAGGGTTTAGCTCTCCATGGAGTAAGTTATAAAACAATTAAGAGAATAAAAATCTGTAAAAGCTATGGAAATAAACCTTCTTGAATTAGTGATGATGGCCTTGACGTGTGGTTTCAATGTCTCTTTAAAGCCGTGGAAAAGTCGCCCAAAAATCATGCAAAGTGCCCTTTTATAATAAGAAATTTGTGCCTGTCACGTGCTGCCACATGCCCGTATGGGCTGCCACAGTATTTTCATGACCAATTCTTCGAAAACTCTCCTTCTGAGGCCACATGGCTGGGCACACTCCCGTGTGGTAGATCATGAGGCTTCTTGTCAACTAAACACCATTGCGAGGGTTCTTGAAGTCTGAACACAAGCCGAGACATGAAGATGTGACTCCCTTTATGCCCTTCCAACTCACAAACTTACTTGAACTCTTTCGAAAGTTGGAACACACGTCAATATATAGGGGCATATGAATGCCCCTATGAACAACCTTGTGATGGTCACACTCCCGTTCATAATTTCCATATGGGCGTGTGTTTCTCTACAGAGCTCAAAGCTCCATCCCGAGAAGACACAGGGGCGTGTGTCTGCCTCTGTGGATGACCCTGTGAAATACACATAGGCGTGGGTAATTTTCACACTCCCGTGTGAAACTCTACAGAGAAGTTCTCCTCCATCGGGAGAAGACACAGAGGTATGTGCGTGCCCCTGTGAGTGGCCCTTGTGAAGATCCACGGCCGTGTTGAATTTCCACACGGGCGTGTGAAACACTTAGACAAATTTCATGGATGGACAGAGAAGCCACAGGGGTGCATGGGTGCCCCTGTGAGTCGGGCGCATGGGCGTGGAGAATTTCCACACGCCCATGTGGATGCGTTCAAAGAGAGTCAGAGGCTATCCCGAGAGCACACAAGGCCGTGTGTCTGTCACTTTGAAGTTCCCTTGTGAAGTCACACGGGCATGGGTAATTTTTCGGGGACGCCCGTGTGGATGTGTAGTCAGTGAAGAGGCGTGACTTTTTTTTTTATAATATGCTCGTGCACCTTCTTTCTTTAACTCCCAAACACTCAAACGTTGCCTCCCTTCACTGTCCCGACCCCTCGCCGTCTATATATAGAGTTCTAGGGTTTTTTGCCGGCTATAATCAAGGTTTTTGAACTTCAGTTAGTCGGTAAGCCCTATTTCTCTATTCCTTTTACTATACTTGATTTTATTCAATTGAACTAGTGATTGTTGCTTCGTATGTATGTTAAAATGGTTTTTGCATGGTTCAGAGTGAGTTTTGAGCGAATTTTTGATGTATTTGTGGATTTTTGCATAGTGGTCATGTGGTATTCACGCCCCGTGGATCCACACGGGCATGTGGAATTTTTACACACTCGTATGCCTTTTTGTAGTATTGAATCCTAAGTTTACTTGATTGATATTCTATTCAATTCTTGTAGATATGGCACCCAGGACAAAGAGGGCGGCCGACAAGCGTCCCTAAGAGCCCTCACCTGAGCCTGAGCATATAAAGTTCTCGATTCTTGAGCACCAGACTCAATTTAAGCATTTGTCAAAACTCAAGTTCGGGCAGACACGTTTCCCTGACTTGAGTTTAGTAAGAGAGGTTTAGCGAGGCGATGAGATAGCCGATGAGATTGAGGAGCTACTTGCCGTGGATAGCTGGAGGAGATTATTATCTATTTGTGAGCCAGCTATCCACACTTTGACGCTAAAGGTATTAGCGTCCTTCTAGGTTTACTGAGCATACTCCAGATTTGATAGTATTGATGCCATACAGTTTAGAGCATTTGGACATCATTACAATATGAGCATCACATAGTTTTCGTTACGAATTGGATTGTACAACGAGGCTTTTATGGATACTGAGGGGTACGACTAACTACCTACCGACTATCCTGGCAGCTTGACTCCTCAGAGAGCTTACATGGCCTTATGTGGCCATGGTCAGTTTGAGCCAGGAGTGTCGAAGGCCACCTGTTTTTCCCAGCCAAGTTATGGATATGTCCATGCAGTCCTGAGCAGATCAATGAGCGGCCGCGGTGACAGTACCGGAGTTTTGAGCCGGTTGGAGTTACTTTACTGATATTCCATTGTACAAAGCGAGCTGCTACATTTGGGACACATTGTGGCAGATTACTTGAGACACCAAGGCCAATACACGAGAGTAGGGGTATTATTCTCAGGTCCATACATCACCCATCATGAGGATGGGTTTGATAGATGCTATCAGGGGGGCCAAGAAGACTATTCTATCTTCTCCTCTCGGTATAGAGACTATCAAATTGATGGGGATGGTCCGGAGATATAGACCAGAAGTCTATGTGATGATCATGCCTCCCAGTGAGACGAGCCCGAGATTGAGGGTGACACAGCTGAGGGGTCGCCGCCAGTGCTTGAGCCACAAACAGAGCAAATACAGGCAGAGGCACCTCCCACAGCATAGGAGCCACCACCCATGAGTATATTTTCTCCCACTCAAGTCCATGTTTGATTTGAGAGGTTCGAAAGTGTTGTGGGAGTATTACAAAGAGATCTGGCAGAGGTTCACCCGACACAGGTCGTGAACCATGCTGAGGTGATGGCGCGTCTCAACACACTATAGCAGTTACTAGAGCGAGATGCGACCTCACCATTTGTGATGAGACCTAGGACCCCTCAAGCATCATCGGCACCACCATCACCCAGTTTCGAGCCCGGTTAATCCACCTATTTCACCGAGACCGGACATCGCCAGCAGAGACTACCGAGCCCGACACCGACACTTGATGCGTCTATAGTTTATTTCTTTATGTTTTCATATTTTATTTCTGCATTTTATTTTGGACTTGTATCACTCAGAAAGGATCTTCCTTCTGAGTTTATCTTTTATTTTCGTTATCTCGAGTTGTATTTCATTGCTTTATCTTTATATACTTGAGTTGTTTTTGTTTTTGTTGAGCTTTACAGAACCCCCTTGTGTATACGTTCTGATGGTCTTGTGAGTATGGAAATTGAGGACTAGTCATAGACACGCTCATGTGATATTCACATGGCCATGTGTACTCCACAATCCATTGGAACTCAACTCTCAAGGAACATATCTCTATCAAACGTACCATTAGGAGTTCAGGGGAGTATTGTTTCAATTTTAAACCTCCACATATGTTTTTGATTTCTCAATATTCTATTTTGCTTGCCTACGTACATTGAGGGTAATGTACATCTTAAGTGTGGGGGGCAGTTCACATTACACATGTTCTATACTTATGCATTGATTGTGCATGCTCATGTAGCCAATGGCGGTTCACCTTAGTTGCAATGGTTATATTCTTAAGTTAGGAGAATTTTTAACATTGAATGTTCTCATGATGTAGTTTTTACCTGAATTTTTAGGAATTTTCCCGATTGACATTTGTTGCACTACTCGCTCATTAAACCTTTTTGGAAACTCATGTTCGATGTTTAAGGGAATAGTTAGTTTTGTTTCTTGTGTTAATTTTTGCAGGGGGAAAAAATGGTTGAATGAAAAAAAGGAAAATATATACTTGTGTTGGTTGTGCATTTGGGGTGGAAAGAGCTAATGCCTATGAAGTATGAAGCTACTCTAATGAGTCGGATACTAGTTATGCCCTAATGAGAGAAAGAGCTAACTCATGGGATGAGTAAAAGCTACTACCCTGGTAGAAAGAGTTACCACCTCGAAAGTGTGAAAGTCACCTTAGCGGCCGCTTCGGAAAAGGCTACCTTAGAGGATGTGTGAAGCTACTACCGTCTCTTTGCTTTGTTTTGTAAATAAATAAGTACCTTATACTTAGAACTTTGAGGAGTATACGTTGGGTTGACTTGAGTGAGTTCACACACACACTTTACATGATTTCAGGTTGTTGTCCTTTTTGATTCGGGTTTTTAGCCAAGCACTTTTAATATTTCCTTCTTCTATACTTCAATGTTTTATTTTTGCTTGAGGACAAGCAAAAGCATAAGTGTGGGGGAGTTTGATAAGTGCTTGTATATTAGTAATACGATGTATTTTTTTCTTAAAATGAGCATTACTTTTCTCAGATTTTATCGCTCATACATGTAGGGTTGTGGAGACAAGTATGGAAGAAAGGAAACAAAGTAGATCGTGAATGCACGTTGTTGATAAAATCTTGGAGTAAACAAATGTGAAGACACAAGTTGTGCTCAAAGATATATGAGTGTGTGCCAACCTCCGTTGTGCTCGAGTAAACATGCAAATTGGAGGGGTATAAAGGCAGTCACACGCATGTGTTCTGACTTGTGCAATGCTAACAAGATTGTCGTCAAATATGATTTTTCTTGAAGAAGCAATGCGATCTACCGCATGAATGTGTGCCCATTCATGTGGCCTCGATAAAAAATGTGAATCACTGTAGCAGTTACTGTTCACAGGCCGCTGAAAAATCAATTCCTACAAATTCACATGGGCGTGTGAAAATTCCACACGCCCGTGTAGATGCCCGATTCCAGCCCTATTTAAGTCGCTATTTCAACTCATTTTGAGAATCTTTTTCCCATCTTTTGCCTATCTCTTCACTATCTTTGGAGACGCTTGCGGCTAGGGTTTAGAGGGTTTTGGCAAGGCTTTTGGAGTGATTCTACGGCTTTCAACACCACGTTCCTTTGAAAGAGAGTTATTGGGGGAGCTTTCGTCGGCATTGAATTAGCGAGATGTGCCCTAGGCTTGACGAGGGGACCTTTGGAGAAGACGCGGCCACTTCACAAGACCATTGACACGAATACGAAGGGGTTTCACTTATGGATTGCATGTTCTTACTTTTGATTTCATTATTGATTATATCTTGCTCCATGGAGAGCTAAACCCCTAGTGGGTACTTAAACTTGTAAACCCTAGGATGATATTGTTTCTTTGACCTTTCTTTTATGTTTCTTTAATTGATGTTTTTAACTGAGTTCCAATCTTGAATGCTTGTTGAATGGGTTTTTCCTTAGAGTGACATTAGGGTTGAGAGCCTACATTGGTAATCTTTGTGAATGAGTGACACACCATGAGGGTTAGACAAAGCAAGATTGGAGAGGGTCGAGAGGATAAGTCGAGAGGTAGCAGAACATCCCCTTTCCCCTTCAGTGTGATTTATCCTACCCCATGTTCCAAGAGTTCTTTGTGATCACAATAGAGTGATGTTCTAAGAGAGGAACTCCACTGGAGCTTAGTTGCACAAGCAACAGAGTGAAGCGTTGAACTAATCCTTTGTGCTTTGGCTTAATTGTGACTAAGGGTCTTTCACCTGGACCAAAGGGTTAGATCTATGTTAGGGAATAGGGTTTATCACTTGGAGTTCCTATAGTTTTAAGCAAATTTACATAGTGTGAGGTGTTGAGACTGAGCGATTTGTCCGCCGGGGCATAGTGTAGGGTTAGCCAAGGTTGACCTTATGTTTGGGACCGTGTATTTTAGGATTTCCATGACTCATTAAGTATTAGTTAGGAGACATAATAGTTGGTTTGGCACTTGAGGCAATAGTCCTAAGGAGAGCAATGTCCGGGTGGCCCACTCTCTATCGATTGCCTTTCCTCTCATGTTTTTTATAGCGTCTCTCTTCCTTCTTTTTTTCTTATTTCCATTTTCATTTATTTTATTCACACCACTATCGATTCATCTTCATTCTAGTTAAATGGCAATCTTTGTGTTTCTGATCACTATTCCCTGTGAATTCAACTACCCACTCACCGGGTATTATTACTTTGACAAATCCATGCACTTGCGGTTGACACGCAAAAGGGTGTTTGCCAATGTGTATGTGAGATCATCCATAATTTGACAAGTTTGAATTCATTCCTTGAAACTAGGGTTATAAAAACTCTCCGAATTTGGGTGACCTAATAGACTGGTTCACAAATCATAATGCATGTATAGAGGGAATATGCGAAATACCTGAGTACTATGTGTAGGTTATAGCCGCTTAGAGATTAGGGCTATCATATATAAGGAACCTCCACTATCCAATGATCAAGAAGAATTAGACTATCTCAAGAGCTTTAATTAGAAGTCTTTCATCCTTAACAACCAAGGGAATTCTTGATCCAAGCACCATTTTCATAAATTTGATCTTTTCTTGATTTGAAATTGCGAACTTGGAATTGATCTTGATTTTGCGTTTCTTGATTGATTTTCTTTTTTTGATTATGAATTACATCCTTATTTCCACTAGATAATTGAAAACGAGTTAGTAGCTAATACTCAATTTCATCGTGGGATCAACTTTGCTTGTTAGCAGACTTTATTACTTGATCAACTTGTTCACTTGGGTTTTAAAGCTATACACATACAGCTCATCAAAGTACAAGAGAAAGGCTGAGAATTTGGCTACATGCCACCTCTCCCACTTTGGAAATCCGCATCTAGAAATACTTAAAGAAGAAGATATTAACAATGTACTTCCACAAGTGTACTTTAGAACATCCAAGATGTTGGTGAGGTCGAAATTCCCTATTTTGCTGATGCTGCTAATTACTTGGCGGATAAGATACTACTAAGGGGGTCACTCTTATTAGCAAAACTAGAAATTCTTTTATGATTTGAGGAACTACCTTTAGAAGAATCCCTATTTGTTCCAAATTTGTGTAGACCAAGTTGTGAGAAGATTTATACGTTGACCAAAATAATAGAGGATTCTAGAGCACTGCCATGCAAGGCTAACTAGATGGCACTATAGTACGAACATAATAGCTGAGAAGGTGCTTAAGTTAGAGTTTTATTAGCCCTCACTATTTCAAGAGGCTTAGAGGTATGTGCAGATATACCATAATTGCCTATTGGTAGGAAGCTTTTCTCACCATTAAGAGATGCCCAAGAATTCCATCTTAGTTTGTAAGGTTTTTGATGTGTGGGGCATTGATTATAGGTATGCTTCTAAGCTCCAATTTGAACAAGTACATCCTAGTCACCAAAGGCTATATGTCTAAGTGGGTTGAAGCTCAATTTTTATGAAAAAGTGTTGCAAGGGTTGTAGATAACTTCCTTATGAATTTATTTTCTTGATTTCATACACCTAATGGTATAATCAGTGACAGAGGAATGCACTATTCTCAACTTGAGAAAATTCTTAACAAGTATAGCCTAGAATTGCTATAGCATATTACTTGTGAACCTGGTCGAATGGATGTTACCAATTGAGAATTAAAAAGGTTCTTGGAAAATTTAGTTAAGCATTATAGAAAGGATTAGTTTGAAAGGTTAGATGACACTATATGAGGTTATAGGACAAGATATAAAAGACCAATAGAAATCACACTATATAGGCTAGTGTAAGGAAAATCTTGTCATCTACCCATCGAGCTCAAACATAAGACGTATGGGGCGATTAAATAACTGAATTTTGATCTTAATCTTCTAGGTGAAAGAAGGAGGATGCAAGTAAATGAGCAAGATGAATGGCATTTGAGAGCATATGAGAATCAAAATTATACAAGGAGCGGACTATGTGATAGACAACCAACATGTTATGTAGTGCAAACAATTCATAGATGGTGATCACCTACTCTCAACTTATGTTATTCTCCATTATGCTTAAGTTCCAATGGTTTGGCCTTATACTTACCATTTCAAGTCAATTCTAAGGGCAAAAGGTTCAACAAATTCTATGAGAGTGGGGGGTAGCAGTTAGTTAACTATGTTGAGGAGAAGTATGTATTTTAAAAGAAAAATATGAAACTACATGTAGACAAAATTAAAACCTCCAGGTAAGGATTGATGTTTTGATTCCAATTAGAGTTTTGAGAATCTATTGGAGGTATAGTTTTACCGAAAGATATTAATATTTCATTGGTCATTGATGTCCAGAGAAAGCCCTTGGATACACAAAAATATAGAAAAAAATAGATATACATGCAACAATTGAAGGAATAGATCATCTCATTAGTAAAGAACAAGGGATAAAGGACAGAACTACCAAATGAAATTTTTGAAACAAATAAAAATACCATGAAGGTTTTTATACTCAAAATGAAAAAGAAAAGTAGGATGTTTTGGACAAGATCATTATTAGCGATGTTGAATTTCATATGTTGTATCTACCTATGAAGAAGCATTGGTCAAAACCAAGCTCATGATGAATAAATCTTTGAAAACTTTATAGCAAGAGCCTAGAAAGGAATCACTAAAGAAGGAAGATATTCAAAATAATTAACAATTTAAAGGAGTTACTAATGATCAACAAACAGGGTAGGAAATATGTATTTTGTAATGAAATATTTGTGATAGACACAATAAGTATTGTCAATAAGAGCTTTTATATCAATGGCCCCACCCTTTCAAATAATTTCAAGAAAATGCACTTAACCCCAACAAGACAAGAAATTCCACTTTAAATAATATATTCTTGGTTGTTAATACTAATTTTTTTTATGCACAAACAATACATTTCATACTTATTGTGATTAAAAAAAAGAAACTAATCTAAAAAAAATAATGTACTACAATAGTTTTTAAATTGTCACGAGTGGCAAAAACAAAAATTAAAAGGGAAGTTTTGAAATATTAATATTCACTCTAATTTTAAAGGAAAACCACATGATTCACTCTACTTTTATTATTGTTGATTAACTAATAAATGTTATACTCATTAATAAATTTTCTAAAAATTTATTTTCTAATAAGATGCTTTATTCTATTTTCGATTATATTTAAAAATTATAAACAAATCCTTTAGTCAAGTGTTTTCTTTTGTAACAAATTATTAGAATGACCAAATCATCATCATCCTTAAATTTAAATTTATTTTTATTCTACTATTTGTGTATAATTTTATACTTAGATTGGATTGATTAGTTCAATTGGTGGTTCAATCAAACCAACCTAGGTCAATTTAATTAAATAGGATTTAAATTAGTTCAAGCCCATTAAGGGAAAATTAACTAAAGTTGTATTTCAGGTTGTTTTCGAAGCAAATTGATATTACTTAACCTAATGCAAGGGGATTTTGAAAAAAAAATAAAAATAAAAATAGAAACAAATAATGAACCACTTAGATTATCTAAATTTATTTTTTGGTAGCGAGGATGGCAATTGAACTGAGATTGAATGGGTAACAACAAAAAAAATATTCATGATGGGTAGGGTATATACCCGCTTGATGGGTTTGGGTTTGGGTATGGGTAAATACCCACAAATTTGTTTGTTACTTTTAATTGGATAGTCTAATTCTTAATTTTGGTATTACGTTGTAGTTTATGTTGTCGTAATTGGAGCAAAACAATATTTGAACATGAAAGGTAAACATTTGAAAAATTTTGGAGACTTTGATTTTGATGATGAGGAACAAATAACTTATTATTTGTGTTAATTTGACTTTCAATATATTACTAATTATAGTTATTGTATCAGTTTTTGGTCAACCATGGAGAGTGCTAGCCCATGACTTTAACTCAATGAATTAGTTGTGACGGAGGCTTGTTTTAATACTTTACTATTTTGTGAGAATATGATATTATATTTAAATTGGGTACATTATTTTATTTTTTTTAAAAGTAGTAATTAAGTTGAATATTTCTAATTATAATTTTATACCTTGTTTAATATATTTTTAACGAATGTTGGTATTATTTTTATTAGTTCATCAGAAATAAAGGGCTTAGAGAAATTATATTTCTATTAACTAAACCACAGGCAATGGGGGGGTGGCATAGGGATATGGGTACCAACCAGTTATGGGTATGGGGATTAAAGATTTTACCCAGAGACTATGAGGACTAGTACGTGTAATTTTTTAAAATGGGGGTATGGGGATGAGTACTATTGTACCCTAATTAAACCCTACCTATTCCCATCCTTATTTGAGAGTTAAATTAAGGTTTTCTTGAATGTTTACATTGGAAATTTATTTAGGATGTAGTTGTAATTCTTCTTCTTCTTCTTCTTCTACTTCTTCTTCTTCTTCTTCTTCTTCTTCTTATTATTATTATTATTCTTATTATTATTATTATTATTATTATTATTATTATTATTATTATTATTATTTTGTTCATTATCCAATTTCTCAACTATAATTTAATTTGTAATGAATAATTTGACTCTAAAATCGATTATTTTATGTATAAAGAGAATCATCCAATTATATTGAATTTTTGTATCAATTATACTTGTATGTAGTTTTTAAATATATCAATATCTAAATTTAAAAGTTTTGAACATGATAAATTGATTTAATCATGTCTTTGAAAACTAATTTGGTATTGTAATTTTTGATTTGTTTGTAATGCCTTTTTATATTAAAAAAAATATTTCAAATCATTATTTTGAATTATTTAAAAATAGATTATGGATTTGATTGCTTCTGCTTTGTCTCCAAATATGTCTATGTTCTATTTATCCACTAATTAAGGTAGGCAATGGCCTCGTTGAAGCATATCTATATAGAAACTAGTTTCACTATTATACCATTGTCAATAGAATAACAAGAGATGATCCCACGGATCAAGTTCTATGGCAGTTATGACGGATCCAAATTGTGGCTTATCCTCACCAGTTGGATTGCTTCAATTTAGTAACTTCTAGAACAAAGGGTAGCAATCTTTTAAGGTAATTACCAAAATATCCGTATATTATATAATATAAAAAAATAAGATTTATAAACCCATGGCTAAGAATGAGCCACATCTTGGTTCCATGATAGTTACCATGGAACCGAGTCCACTGCATTATTTTTCTAAATTAACGGTTTCTAAGAATCTAATTTAAGTAGTTAAGGGTTATAAGTGATTCTTATCCATACAACAAGAAATAATAGTAATTATAGTATATTTGGAAGACTTTAGTATGTCTTGCATATAAAATGGGTGATATCTAATATTTTAATCTTTGCTTTGAAAATATTTACAAAATACTAATCGTTTATGTAAGCTTCTCCTAAAATTATAGGTAAACGTGGATCAAGAATATATGGACACACTTTAGTCAAAGTCTAGGACTATTCCGCCTCCCAAAATTCTTAGTAGATATGTGGGGATCTTGGAAGTCCCAACTTAAAGGGACTCTTAAAGGAATTTGGGCTTAGTTATGGAAGTCATTCTCTAGAATGTGTGGCTAGAAAGAAATGGACTGATTTTTTACGTATGTTTCTTCCTTTCTCCACTTTAATTTTTAAAATTACTCATACGCTTATCTTGTTGATTTATGCAACACCAAAGTCTAAACATTAAAAGCTGGATGAGACTGGCAACACAATGAAAATAAGCATAGAGAGCCTCGTGATAGTAATGACTCAGTCTAATTAGTGCTTATAACTTGAGAGTGCTCGCCTAGTAGCCCCTCACACCCTAGAAGGGTTTATTTTGTTGTAGTTTTAGAGTGCAATCTTTGTATATTTCAGTTCCACATCTAGTGGATCTCGTTTTTGTTCTTTTTGTATGTTCTATACTCACATGCTTTTGTTGCTTGCTCTTTGAATTAATATGATTTATCCAAGGTTGTCGGACCGGACGCCGGCCCGGTTCAACCGGAAAAAACCAGGGGAACCGGCTAGTGGCTAGCCTCAGTATCTCCATTGACCGGTATTAAAAACTCGGTGTTAACGGTGACGCGGTGGTTCAATCGAGGGACCCGGTTGACCCGATCGGGTCAATCGGGTCCAGATGTTTAATACATATTATTATTTTTCTCATTAAAAACCACAAAATCGTGTATATTTATTAATATTAATTTATAATTATTAATCAATAAATAGAATTACAATATATAAATATATATCATAAACATACCAACAAAAATTAACATTTAAAAATAAAATATATTAATGTGTTATGTAAATACTTTCTAAAAATTTAATTTATTAAGAAAATAAAACAATAAATGAGTGTAATTTTATTATAAAAATATAAATTAAAAACAAAATAAAAACTCAATTGAGATATAAGAATTAGTGAATTAATTTCTTATTTATTTTTAATAAAATCAATCAATAAACAAATAAATAAATAAATAACACTCGAGAAAAGTTCGATAATTATATATTCATATATTAAATTTGTAAATATTTAAAAAAATATAAAAAATAAATGACATAATTAAGAAAAACTCTATCAGTATATAAAGGTTATTTATCAATTTAAATATCAAATTTGAGTAGGTTTTATAATATAATTATGGGTTTAATATTATATTTGCTCATTATTAATTATTATAATATTTTTTATATTTAATTATTGACCCCGATTCAATCCCGGTTCGACCGGTCGAACCCATTGACCCCTGACCCTTGGGTTTAGCCGGGTCATTGCCCGGGCCGGGTCTGACAACATTGGATTTATCCATTTATTTAAAAGGAAGGTGTAGAATGATTTGAAACTTTGTAGATCTAAAATTGAACACATTACAAATTTTTCTCTCTAGATCAAATATAATCTTCTATATTAACACAAATGAAAGAATAAGTACCAGATGAATGTAACCATTAAACTATCTAGGAATGATTATAATATCAAAATCCATAAGAAAGGAGAAGATATCTGATTTAAAAAATAATAAATTCAACAAACATGCATAGTATTTGATTCAAAAGATGAGCAATCAAGATGTCTTATATGATTTCTTGAGTCCTCCAGGATCTTAGAATGGATTGTAGTTTGGTAGCTATAGGGAGAACAACCAAGAATGAGAGAGCAGGAAAAGACTATTTTTTTTATTATGGACTTTATTTTTTGTACTATTTTCATATTGTCCATTATTAAAATTTTATTTGCTAAAATTCTAAATTATGTAAAAGTTCAAATTACTTTTGAATCGTTCTATATAGTAATGTTTATGCTGAGATCTTTTTGTAAAAATAATGATCTCGTCAAGCTTTAGTCAAAATTTTATATATATTTTATATTTATATCATTTATTAGATATTGTTATAAATATGAATATTTTTATAAGTAATATATGCATATATTATTTTAAAATTTGAATAACTAAAATTTTATAAAATCTCATATTAAAATAAAATTCATAATTACTTTCTAAATTATTAATAGATTTAAACTGAACACGTTTGAATTTTGAATAGCTACAATAGTCATATTTATGGTAAATCTTGTAATGAATTATTACTATTATTATTATTATTATTATTATTATTATTATTATGGGCCTAAATTAATATGATAAATGGTTACATGTCAATAAAAAAATTAGACCACTAACATAAACCCAAATGTTTCTTATGCATTGCGTTTATGGAGCAATGATGACGAAGAAAATATTTGGAAGTTCGTTGCCGAAGCTGTGATATAATTCCTTGTCAAAGTCGGGGCTGCGGTCGGGATGCTAGAACATATAAAATTCTCTCTATATTAATCTCCCAGAGAATTACACGTATATAAAGATGTACAAGTATATATAGATAGCCACCACTATATAAGAAAAATTATCAAATCTAAAGGGATCCTTTGCCAATTACATATTTAGGAGATATGGAAGATGCCATGGATATTCTCTAATACGGCCCCTAAGCTAAGTCAGGTTGCAACTCATAGCTTGGACAGAAAGAGACTCAAACAAAGACTTGGCTAGTAGTTTAGTCATAATATCTGCAAGTTTATCTTGAGTGGTGATGAATTGAACCTGAAGGTTGCAACGAGCTACCTTGTCACGAACAAAGTTAAAATCAATCTCAACATATTTTGTTCGAGCATGGAACACAGAGTTTGCGAGGAGATAGGTGGCCAAGCTCAGAGAAAAGGGATTGGAGTTACCTGAGCTCTGGAGATGTATCAGCAAGCACCTTGTATTCTGCCTTGATGGAAGATCTAGAGACTGTTCATTGCTTATGATGAGATAAAGTTATTTCCTAAGAAAATTGCCAAGCCTTCTATGGACTTGCGATTATCAAGAAAACAAGTCCAATCTACATCACCGAAAGCATGAATATAGTCGGTAGAACCATGGTTGAAAAATAAACCATGACAAGAAGTCCCCTTGAGCTATCGAAAGATTAACTTCACCGCCGACCAATGGGTCTGTGTTGGTTGATGCATGAATTGGTACACCTTATTCACTGAGAAAAAGAGATTAGATGGGTAAGAGTGACATATTGTAGGGCGCTGACAACGCCCCTTGCGTATGACCCACAAGTGCACGGGTTTGTCGAAGTAATAAAATCCCATGTGAGTGGGTATCGTATCCACAGGGAGTAGGGAGTAAAAATACTTAAATTGTTTCTTAACTAAGCGAAATATGAATAGTGATTTGTGTGACAAGATGTAATGCAAACAAAAGTAAAAGAGACAAGAGAGAAAGCACAAGTAAAGGAGAGGTAAGGCAATAGATATAAATGGGGTACTCGAATATTGATCCGCCTAGGACAATTGTTTCAAGTGCAAAAACCATCTATTATACTTCCTAACTAATGCATTAATGAGTCGTGGAGATCCTTTAATACATGGTCCCAAATCTAAGGTCAACCATGCCTAACCCTATACATGTCCATGAGAAAAAATTGAACAATCTCTCAACCTCGCACTCGTATAGAATTGCAATGAGTTCTACGGATTCCAAGTGATAGATCCTCTTCCTATATGTAGACCTAACCGTTTGGTCTAGGTGGAAGGTCCCTAGCCACAATTAAGCCCTAGATGCTAAAATCACTTCAACGCTTCACTCCATTGCACTCGCAGCTAAACCCCAGCGGAAGGTCATCCCTTAGCCCATTCACTCTATTATGACCGCAAAGAACTCGAGGAATTAGAGGTAGAATAAATCACACTGGAGGGGAAAGGGGACGCTCCGCTACCTCTCGACTCACCCTCTCAACCCTCTCCAATCTAGCTTTGTCTAACTCTCGTGGTGTGTCACTCACTCACAAGGGTTACCAACAAGAACTCTCAACCGTAGTGTCACTCTAAGGAAGTATTCATACAATCAATGCATTCAAGATTGGAACTCACATAAAACACCAATTAATTGAAAGCATAATAAAAAGGTTCAATGAAACGGAAACATCCTATGGTTCACAAATATCCAAGTACCGACTAGGGGGTTTAGCACTCCATGGAGCTAATTACAAACAATGAAATCGAATGTAAAAGCAATGAATCCATAGAAAAACCCCTTGATAGTCGTGACAATGGTCTTGTGGAGAGTCCTCTACTCGTCCAAAGGTCCCTTTGTCTGGCCTAGGATACACTTCACCGGATCGGTGCCGACGAAAGCTCTCCCACTGACCTTCTTCCAAACAGAGCACGATGTCGGAGCCGTAGAACCTCTCCCAATCCCTAGCCAATATCTCTCAAAACCCTAGCCGTAGCCCTCTCTCAAGTTGGGGAAATGATGTTGAAAAGAATGCTGAAATCGGGGCTGAAATCGACTTTGAAAGTGCTAGAATCGGGAATCCACACGGCCCGTGTTGAATTAACGCACGAGCGTGTGGAATTTTCACACGACCGTGTGTCTTCTCTGGACAACTCCTTCTTCAGCCGGTTGTGAACATTATATGCTACAGTATTTTGCTGCATTGTTGCTACATTTCCCTGCTGTAGTACCGGTCTAAAACACTCCTTAAACCATGCTTTCATCGAGATAACGTAAACGGGCACACGTTTATGTCGTAGATCGCTTTGCTTCTTCAATGAACGGCCGCGTTTGTGGAGATCTTGTTACACATGCACAAGCCAGAATGCTTAGAATGCGACTGCCTTTGTGCCCCTCTAAATCATTGTGCTAGCTTGAATACAAGGAGGTTGGCACACATTCTAGCATCTTGAACCTGACTTATGTCTTCGCGTTTGAACCTTCTCAAGATTTCCTCCAAATGGTGCACTCACGATCTACATTCGCTTCTTTCTCTAAGATTCGGCTTCACAACCCTATATGCATGAAAGTAACATAAATACACACATATTAGTGTTAAAACCCGATAAAAGTAATGCTCATCATAAGGAAAGAACACTTCGCATTCTTATCACACAAGCACTTATCAGGCGCTAACTACCTGCCGATACTTTGTTGGATCAAAAAACAAATGACCAAAAAGTTTAGTGAGAGGTATGGATATGGAGAGTGGAGTGGTAACTGATTTAGCATCAGCAAGACCAGCTTTCAAAAGTAGATCAGAGATGTACTTCTGGTGAGAAAGTATAATCCCTGATAAATGAGGAACAACCTCAATTCTTAGAAAGTAGTGCAAGGAGCCAAGATCTTTAAGGGAAAACACGGTGGAGAGTGGACAAATGGGACTAGAAATAAACCCTTGATCAATACCTGTAACAATGATATCATCCACATACATAAGAACATAAATGTTAGTACCGCCCTTGTAGTAGAATAAGGAGGAATCAGTTTTGGATACAAAAATCCATGGCTGATAAGTGCAAGAGATAGATGATGAACCCAAGCTCAGGGATCATGCTTAAGGCCATTTAGGAGACAAACATGGTTTGGATGAGATAAGTCAGTGAACCTAAGTGGTTGAGACATGTAGAAGATTTCTATGAGATTACCATATAAGAAGGCATTATGAACATCAAGTTGTTAGATTAACCAATCATGGGAGATGGCAAGTGCAAGAATGGTTCGGATGGTCATATGTTTGACTACCTGGACAAAAGTCTCATCATAGTCCACTCCAAGTTATTGGTGGAATCCCTAAGCAACTAACCGAGCTTTGTATCACTTGATGGATCCATCTACATGCCTCTTAATCTTGAACACCCACTTACTACGAACCACATTCATAGAGGCAGACATTAGGACAAGAGACCAAGTGTCATTCCATAATAGTGCATTAAACTCATTAGCCATGGCCCGACGCCACTATAGATCTTTAGTAGCAATGATGAAACATGTTGGTTCAATGGGAGAGGTAATGTTAGTGGTACATAATGCAGTAGTGCTGAACAAGGAACCTTTGGTTTTGTATTTGAATGTAAGTGCATTGGATGAGTTCAAGGGGGTGGAATAAGGATGGATTGTGCCGATGAGATATTTAAGGAGTTGGTGGTACTAGTTGAATGAAGAGACAAGGAAGAGGAGATACTCTTGGGTTGCTCAATAAAGAAATTGTCTACAAGAGACGAAGATGAAGAAGATGAGGGTGTTGAGAGAGAAGGATTTAGTTTAGGTTGTGTAAGAGGTATTGGAAATAGGGTAGTGGTGGTCCAACAAAGAAAAGGGAAGTAGAATAAGGAGAATGAGAGGGTGGTGCTGAGAGTTGGGATTCGGAAAAAGATAAACTTAGCTCATCAAACTAAACATGCCTAGTAATATAAGTTTTGTTGGTAGCAAGGTTGAGACACAGATATCCATGATGGTTAGGGTTATAACCAAGGAAGACACAAGGTGATGACCGATGGTCCAATTTGTGATAATTATAGGATCAAAGATATCAAAAACAAACACATGCAAATACTTTGAGGAGATAGTCGTGGGGTTTCTTAAAAGACATTGAAAGGGAGAGTTGGCATGAGAAATCAGAGAAGGCATATGATTGATGAGATAGATTATATTTTCAAAGGCAAAATGCTAGATTTTTTTAGGATAAGAGGAATGAGCAAGGAGCGTGAGTCTCATCTCAACAATGTGATGGTGGCACTGCTCAACTAGTCAATTTTTTTCATGGGTGTGGGGACAAGATACCAAATGATTTATGCGCATTTTAAAAAAGAAGGGTGTTAATTTACGAAATTCCTTACCCTAATCAGTTTGGATGGATTTGAGTTTTGTTTTAAATTGGCATTCAACCATACTAAGAAAGACAAAAAAATAGTATAAACATCCCACTTTTGAGAGAGGATAAAACCATATATATTTGGAAGAGCTGTCAACAAAATTGACAAAAGAACAATGGCCATCGGATGACATAGTAAAGGAAGGACTCAAAAGTCACTGAAGATTAAATCCAATGGAGATGAATTAGAACTAACAAAAAGAGATAACTTAGATAGTTTACGAAGTTAGAAGAAGTACAAATAGATTGTTTTGTTGAAGAATGATAAGGAAAAGAATTCTTCTTTATTATAGTCCTAATAATTCGATTGTGTGGGTGTCCCAAACGATGGTGCCATGTATCAAGAGAGGTACGTTCAGCAAGATGAGCTATGAACCAATTCGGAGCCGAGTACGGAAGGTGTAAAAAGCCATGTTCACTAGTTCCACAAAGCAAAGTTATGTGGGTAGGCAGATCCTTCGCATAAAAATAATAAGGATGAAACTCAAAGAAGACATTGTTATCTCTTGTGAATTATTGGACTTATAATAAGGGTTTGGAAATGGTGGGGACATGGAGAATGTTGTTAAAGTGGAATGAAGTATGGGGTGTGTGGAAGGTAGATGAACTAACATGAGGGATAGGAAGACTCTTACCATTGCCAATATGAAGATCCTCAGTAACGCTATATGGTTAAATAGTGTCAATGCTGGCTATGTCAAGCGTGACATGGTTGGTTGCTCCGGTGTCGATGAACCATTGATAAACGCCTAAATGTATGCATTTTATACATATAGATTCATACTATTCATGCATATTTTGATGATTCGATGCCCTTCGTATGGTTTAATCATTTCTATTTGTGTTACAGGCTAAGAAGAAGCCTAGATGAGCCAAGAATGCATTCGAGATGAAATCTATACCAAAAACAGCATTTTAGGGGCCTCGTGCACTATAGCAATATTGTAGCAAACACTATAGCACAACGGGATGAAGAACTTGTGAAGTCTCGGGTTTCGTTGATGGGCAATCTGAAGGCTGTGAGGTCGCCAGCAAACCGGTTATAGATTATATAATTATTGCAGCAGTTTCGCTATAACAGTTACTGTAGAATTTCATTGTACTGATTTTCAAAAATTTCAACAAAAATCTAGTGGCTCTCACTAGCATCTTCATGGCCATGAAGCTTTCCAAAAAGATCTTTAAAAGGGTGTTTTAGGGCAAAGAGAGGGATTATCTTCTTCTAGGGCCGCCACCCCACCCTTCTTCGTGGTGATTTTCGGTGATCCATTGCGCAAAATTTTACCAAGAGGGAGGAAAACATTGGAGGAGATAGGTGGAAGATCCAAGGAATCAAAGCAACTTTTGAGGAGAGATCTTGGAACTTGGCATGACCGAATATGCGTGTACACCACAAGTGCACGTGTGTCGAAGTAATAATCCTAGATGAGTGAGTATCGTATCCACAGAGAGTAGGGGATAAAAACACTTAAATTGTTTCTTAACTAATGTGGAAGATGAATAGTGATATGTGTGACAAGATTCAATTCTCAAGAGTAAAAACAACAAGAAAGAGAGCACAAGTAAAGGAGAAGGTAAGGCAATCGATAAAGATGGGGTACCCGGATATTATTCCGCCTAGGACAATCATTTCAAGTGAAAGAAACCTCTATTATGCTTCCTAATTAATGCAATAGTAAGTCGTGGAAATCCTTAATTGCATAGTAACCAATCTAAGGTCAACCATGCCTAACTCTATACATGTCTCGGAGGAGAAATCGAACAATCTCAACACCTCGCACTCATATAGAATTGTAATGAGCTCTAGGGATTCCAAATGATAAACCCTATTCCTATGTATAGACCTAACCCTTTGGTCCAGGTGAAAGATCCCTAGCCACAATTAAGCCCTAGATGCTAAAATCACTTCAACGTTTCACTCCGTTGCACTCGCAACTAAGCCCCAGCAGAAGGTCAACCCTTAGCCCATTCACTCTACTATGGCCACAAAGAACTCTTATACGTGGATGAAGGATAGATCACACCAGAGGGGAAAGGGGATGCTCTGCTACCTCTTGACTCACCCTCTCAACCCTCTCCAATCTAGCTTTGTCTAACTCTCATGGTGTGTCACTCACTCACAAGAGTTACCAACAAGAACTCTCAACCCAAGTGTCACTCTAGGGGAGTATTCATACAATCAAGCATACAAGATTGGAACTCACAATAAACATCAATTAATTGAAAGCATAATAAAGAGATTCAATGAAATGAATACATCCTAGGGTTCACAAATACCCAACTACCTACTAGGGGTTTAGCTCTCCATGGACCTAGATACAATCAATGAAATCGAATGTAAAAACAAAGCATAAATAGAAAACCCCCTCGTTAGTTGTGGCGATGGTTTTATGGAGAGTCCTCTACTTGTCGCAAGGGTCCCTTTGTCCGGCCTAGGATACACCTTGCCGGATCGGTGCCGACGAAAGCTCTCCCACTAACCTTCTTCCAAACGACGCGCGATGTCAAAGCCGCAGAACCTCTCCAAAGCCCTAGCCAATACCTCTCAAGACCCTAACCGCAGCCCTCTCTCAAGTTGGGGAAAAGATGGAGAAAAGAATCACGAAAATCGGGGCTGAAATCGGCTTTTTAAAGGGTGGAATCGGGAATCCACACACCCGTGTGGCGTCCACGTGGATTTTTCACTGGGGCGTAGGGAATTTCCACGACCCAGTGTGGATTCTCTATTTTCCTGCTTTTTCTCGAGTCAGTTTGTGAGACAGTCTTTGATGCAGTATTCTTGCTACAATTTTTGGTATAGTACTCTACTATAGTACCGGCCTGAAATACTCCCGAATCCATGCTTTCATCGAGGTAACATAAACGGGCACACGTTTATGTCGTAGATCGCTTTGCTTCTTCAATAACGGACATGTTGGTGGAGATCTTGTTCTATATGCACAAGTCGGAATGCTTAAATGTGACTGCCCTTGTGCCCCTCCAAATAGTTGTACTAGCTTGAATACGAGGAGGTTGGCACACATTCCCGCATCTCGAACCCGACCTACGTCTTCGCGTTGGAACCTTAGCAAGATTTCCTCTAAATTGGTGCATTTACGACCCACATTGGCTTCTTTCTTTCATATTCGGCCTCACAACCCTACCTGCATGAAAGTAACATAAATACACACATAGTAGCATTAAAACCCGAGAAAAGTAATGCTCAACACAAGGAAAGAACACTTCGTATTTTTATCGCATAAGCACTTATCAAACTCCCCCACAATTAAGCTTTTGCTTGTTCTCATGCAAAAACTAAAACATTAAAGAACAGACGAAGGAAATATTGGAAGTGCTTGGCTTAGGTTCACCAAAGCATACAAAAAGTGCATTCTATATGTACGGGAAATTTCAACACTAAATACGAAAAATCAATGCTCTAGCTAAAAACTTGAATCAAAAAGGCGACAAACCCGAAATCTTGTAAGTGTGTGAACTCACTCAAGTCAACCCAAAGTATACTCCTCAAAGTTCTACGTATAAGGGACTTATTTATCTACAAAAGGTGACAAAAATTCAAAAAGGGTAGTAGCTTCACACATCCTCTAAGGTAGCCTTTTCCAAAGCGGCCGCTAAGGTGGCTTTCACACTTTTGAGGTGGTAGCTCTTTCTACCAGGGTGGTAGCTTTCACACATCCCATGAGATAGCTCTTTCTCTCATTAGGGCATAACTAGTATCCGACTTATGAGAGTAGCTTCATACATCATAGGTGGTAGCTCTTTCCACCCAACAAGCACAACTAAACAACAAAACTATTTTGTTCTTTCTTTTCATTTTTTTTTCAGAATTAACACAAGAAACAACTAAAACTAGTCCCTTATACTTAAAAATGAGTTTCCAACAGGGTTCAAAGAGTGAGTAGTGCAACAAGTGTCAATCGAGCAAAAATTCTTAGAAATTCAAGCAAAAACTACAGCATGAAAGGTATCAATATTAAAATTTTTCCTAAACTCAAGAGTTTAATCAATGCAACTAAGGTGAACCACCATTGGCTATGTGAGTATGTATATTAATCAAAACTAGTATTAAAGAGATGCGTGCGCTATAAAACTCCCCCCCCACACACACACATACACACACACACTTAAGTTGTACATTGTCCCCAATGTACACATGCAAGCTCATTCATAATGTAATTGAATTAAATTCAGATGTGGAAGAAGCAATCAAAACAATACTTCCTTGACTCCTAGTGTTGCATTTGATGGAGCTAAGTCCTTGGGAGTGTTGCTCTAACGGGTCGTGAAGCTCACACGGCCAAGTGCCGAAACACCTTGGCCATGCCCATGACAAAGTCTCAATTCCCATGATGATAAGACCATCTGCACGCATACACGAGGGGATTCAGTGAAGCTCAATAAAAACAAAAATAACTCGCGTATATAAAAGATAAGACAATGAATACGACTCGAGATACAAAATGAAAATAAACTCAGAAGGAGAGTCTTTTCTGAGTATACAAGTCCAAAATAAAATGCGGAAATAAAAGATGAGGAAAATAAAATCAAGTGTCGATGTCACGCTCTGGATCCTCTACTGTTGCTAGTGCTAAATCAAAGGGTGCTGGTGGAGGTGGTGAAAGAGATGCTGGAAGGTTGAGGGGGCCGTAGGAATCCTCGGCCGTAAGACAAATGATGAGCCGACGTCTCTCTAAGATCTGTTGTAATGTGTCGAAATGTGCCATGAACTCCGTATACTGTGCGGCCTGCGCAGCCCTAATATCGGCAATCTTGCTCGGGCCTCCACTACCTCTGTCTGTATCACCCCCACAACGCTCTCGAGCCTCTCAAAGCGATCCTGAGCTCGAGATGGTGAAAGCCCAAGGTTACCGGATGTTGGTGAACTTGTGTAGATTAGATGTTGTGATCTATTTTATTCCATTTTTGTGTGTTGTGATCCATGGTTGGTGTACTTTGATGTATTGATATACATGAGAACTCTGTATGTTGATTTCTAGGTTGTACTAGGTTGTGTGACCATCGCCCTTTTACTAGACACACCTAGCTTGGAAGGGATCCATGTACAAATACGCCATGACAATCGGGTATTTTGTGCTTCTCCAAAATTAGGGTTGGACCTAGTTTGTGTTTCGGCTCTAATTAGAGATTTTCCTACTTATAATGCTATCGTAGGAGAATTTGGTCAAAAGAAATTCTATATCAATACTCGTACCGGATTAGGAATCAATTGCCTTGACCATCGGGTTGACCTATCTCTGGAATCTCTTGGTCCACACCACCAATTACATGATAGTTCTAGCATCATTCTCACTTTAGTAGCCTCAAGGGAATCCACGTCTGTGACCATCTTCATCCCTTGATTTCTATCCCTGATTTACATTGACTGTAGGCATACATTTAGAGTTTTTTTCCTTTACTTTGTAGTTTGGAGCACAATCACTCGAATATATAGGCTAGACATCACGCGAAGAGGAAGTAAGAGTAGCTTGTCAGACCCTGGGAATACAACCCTCTCTTTCTTGTGAGAAAGGTATTACTTGACGACCCGTGAGCTTGCGGGTGTGGCAATCAATAAACAAAATAAAATATCATACAAAATTTTAGCATAAAACAAAGACAAGACAATAGTCTAAGACAATATTTCACTGTTAAAAGTACAACATGTGAAAAGTTCAAGATAATGTTTGACACATAAACTCAATACATAAAGCAATGATATAACAAAAAAATTTATAGTATAAGCAAAAGTTATAAAAAAACAATCCAAAATGAGTTTTCCTAGATAAATGATCATTCTTCAAAGTCAAAGTCGGGCAAGGTCGTCCACACTGAAGTGTGCCACCAACTGGTAGCAAGTGATGGGTCCTTTTCCACTAGTGCCACAAAAGTCACCATATGATATTTTTTTTGCAAACAACCTCACCATAAGAAAGTAATGTGGATTTCCTCATTCCATCCCCGGGACTATGTCCAACAAATCCACACATTTGGTTATTCTGTACCGATCATCGTTCTCAACTCTTGCATTACTTGTATGTGACATGTTATCCATACCATAGAGTAGGTGGTCAAATGATTCCTATATTTTCTCTTTTGCACTTTTTTCTTTTCTCTTTGTGATGTTTTTTGTCTCTTTCTAGCTTGTGTTGTACTGGTTTCTCCCCGTGTGGGCTCATTGTATTGTTGAGGACTATCACCATCATCATCAAAGTTCTCTACCTCTACATCTACATCATTCATCCTAACATAAGCATTTTTGTTAGAAACTTCATTCTCGGATGATGGTTATGCATATGGTACCAATGCCATATAGCATGTCGCCACTACATCTTTGAAGCATATCTCCATCATCTCTAAGAACTTTGGACCCTCATTTCTCCATTTCAGATATTCTGCGTTTTCCTATTTTAGTTACGTTAAAGAAGAAGACTGACAAGGTCCCCTTGCGTATATCCCGTAAGTGCACGGTTTTGTCAAAGTAATAATCCCGGATGAGCGGGGTCGAATCCACAGGGAGAAGAGAGTAAAGACACTTAATTCGATTCTTAGCTATGTGGAGTATCAACAATGATAAGTGTGATAATGATTCAATTCTCAACAATTAAAAGCAACAAGTAAGAGAGCAAAAGTAAGGAGGAGGCAAGGCAATCGATAAAGATGGGGTACTCGGATGATGCTTCACTTAGGATAATCGCTTCAAGTGCAAGAACTCTCTATTATGCTTTCTAATCAATGCTATGGTGAGTCGTGGAAATCCTTACAAACATAGTCCCAAATCTAAGGTCAACTATGCCTAACTATATTCATGTCCCGGAGGAGAGATTAAATAACCTCTCAACTTCCCACTCGAATAAAGTTGCAATGAGCTCTAAGGATTCCAAGTGATAAATCGCTTCCTAATTATAGACCTAACCCTTTGGTCCAAAGTGGAAGGTCCCTAGCCACAATTAAGCCCTAGATACTAAGATCCCCTCAACGCTTCACTCCATTGCACGCAGAACTAGGCCCCAGTGGAGGTTCATCCCTTAGACCATTCACTCTATTATGACCGCAAAGAACTCAAGGAACGGAGGTAGAATCTATCACGTCGGAGGGGAAAGGGGACGCTCCTGTACCTCTCGACTCACCCTCTCAACCCTCTCCAACCTAGCTTTGTCTAACGCTCGTGGTGTGTCACTCACTCACAAGGTTACCAACAAGAACTCTCAACCCTAGTGTCACTCTAGAGGAAACGTTCATACAATCAAGCATTCAAGGTTGGAACTCACAATAAACATCAATTTATTGAAAGCATAATAAAGAAGTTCAAAAAAACGAATACATCCTAGGGTTCACAATCACCCAAGTACCCACTAGGGGTTTAGCTCTCCATGGAGCTAAGTACAATCAAAGAAATTGAATATAAAAGCAATGAATCCATAAAGAAACCCCTCGATGGTCGTGTCGATGGTCTTGCGGAGAGTCCCCTACTCGTCGTCCAAGAATTCCCTCATCCGGTATAGGATACGCCTCGACGGAAGCTCCCCTACCAACCTTCTTCCTCAGGAATGACGATGTCAGAGCCATAGAACGTCTCCAAAACCTTGGCCAATACCGCTCAAAACCCTGGCCGAAGCCCTCTCTCAAGTTGGGAAAAAGATGGAGAAAAGAATACCAAAATCGGGGCTGAATCGGCTTTAAATAGGGCTGGAATCGGGCAACTCCACGGGCGTGGACGCTACACACGCCCGTGCGGAATTTCCACACGGACGTGGATAATTTCCACACGCCCATGTGGATTCTCTGTTTCTCTGATTTCTCGGCCGGCTATGAACAGTGATGCTACAGTGCTTACTATAGTGCTGCTTCATTGCTCTGCTATAGGTTCGACCTGAATAACTTCCCAATTCCATACTTTCATCGGGGTAACGCAAACAGGCACACGTTCCCGTCGTGAATCACTTGCTTCTTCAATGATATATATGTTGGTGGAGCTCCTGTTCTTATATGCATAAGACGGAATGCTCGAGTGTGACTGCCTTTGTGCCCCTCCAAATGGATGTGCTCACTCGAATGCGAGGAGGTTGGCACACACTCTAGCATCTCACACCTGTCCTATATCTTCGCGTTTGAACCTTAGCAAGATCTCCTCCAAAATAGGTGCATTATGATCCACATTGGCCTATTTCCTTCATTCTCAGCCTCACAACCATACCTGCATAAAAGTATCATAAAAACACACATATTAATGTAAAAACCTGTGCTCAACATAAGGAAAGAATGCTTCGCATTCATATCACACAAGCACTTATCAAAGACAATGTGTTGTTATTTATTTGAAATAAAATTACAAAATAAATAAATAACTACATTATTATATATAACATGAATTCATAGTCTTACTTGTCCTTTTCCGTCTCACCAATCATCACTTGCTAAAACTGTTCTCTTAATAGGGTCCCAACCAAGCCCTATTTGGTGCTCCACTAGCATTGTCCATATACCAAACACTTTCTTGAGAGAGTCCCACTTGTTTTTTAGTTGTTTGTGATTGTAACTCACCCTTGTTCTTGTGACAAACTTTGACATTACATTTTTCCAACTTTCTTTTGTAAAGTATGTATACGGTCTATTACCAATCTGGACCTCCTTGACACATATTTTTAAAAATATTTCATTATTTGTGTCATCCCATCTTGCTTTTGGAGTATTTTCACTTGCAACCAAATTCACATCACTCACATTTGTCCCTTGTAAAATTCTTTTGGGTGGTAGTTTTGTGGCCATGTTCAAAAATATCTATCCTCTTGAGCCCTTAATCAAAAAATAACATAGCGAAATCAACAAAGAAATCATATTTTAATTACATAGGAAAAAAAATCTTAACACTTCTTAACATAAATTATATATATTGTTCATCTAACAACAACCAGGACAATATATATATATATATATATATATATATATATATATATATATATATTAAAACTATTCTAATCAAAGACAGTGGTTGAATATATATATATATATATATATATATTGAGAGAAAGAGAGAAAGAGAGAGAGAGATGGACTTGAATTCTAATCAAAGAGAGGCCAGGCCCATAATTTAGAGGTGGCCTTGAGAGCGAGACAATTTCTCATCATTATTCATCTAACAACAACTAGGACAAGTTATGAAGCATGATCACAGAAACATGATTATAAATCCTAAGAGTGTACTCTGATCAACATAATTACAAACAATCTGCATCTTTTTTCATAGAAAGCATAACTGGGAGAAAATGTCTAGTTATGCAGGATTAAGTTAAGAAACTATTACTTAAAAGTGTCATTTTTCATTTAAAAGTTGAACATTTTGCATTGAAATTTTTTATATTGTTCACTTGCTAGTCCTTAACATGAAGTTATTTTAGAAAGTTAATTACTGATATTCAATTATTAAGCAGTTAGTGCTATGCTTTCCAAATTCAACAATAGTAATGACAAGCCGACACATCCCAAGAAGAATTATGATGTAGATGTTTTAAGGTTGTTAAGAGACGGTTTAATTTTTTAAATAATCACTAAAGTTTGGTAAAATTACAGTTTGCTCACTCAAGTTTGATTTGTTTCTAAATAATCACTGAAGTTACTAATTATTTCAAATGCCAATCACCCGAATGATTACCAGCTTCATTAGCTGACGTGGACACCGTGAAAAGTCCAATCAACATTTAGAAAATTGTGTCCACGTCAGCTAATGAAGCCTGTAATCGTTCGGTCACTGGCATTTGAAATAATTAGTAACTTCAGTGATTATTTAGAAACAAATCAAATTTGAGTGAGCAAACTGTAATTTTACCAAACTTTAGTGATTATTCAAAAAATTAAACAGTTAAGAGACAGCAAAAGCACAACATCACGTGGCTAAAGAAAGTTGGCATAAGAGATGAGCATTTGTACAAATTGCACAAATGGAAAAAAAAAATTGGTAATGCTGTACTAAGCATGTGTACAAGATAAAGATTGAAGGCTATTTCTCAAAGTTCTTTTGTGAGACTTATTGTATATGAAATTTAGAAGTACACACACAAACAAGATGAGTTCATCAAAATCATCAAAAACAACTGCTGCACTCATTAAGTAATAAATTCTAGCAAAATTTACTATTCAATAAAAACCCATATAATTAAGAAAAAGGATAAGAAGTATAACAGGAAGTTTAATGCTCACAGAACACTCAATGCATCAATCAAAAAAAATTGGAATTGGAAATGGAATGAAAAAAATAAAAGCTCATACCAAAAAAAGCACTAAAAAGCATAATTAAACTAAACAAAATTTAAGCCAATGTACAAAATTTCTAGGTGTCACTTCTATTTTAGTATTTTTTGTTTTTTTTACTCAGGATGTTGTGCCTCCAGTGGAGATTTACTTGGTTAAACAGAAATACTAATATTTGTAGAAAATTTCATAACTCTAGTGCAAACAACCAAATTGAAGAATAATCAAGATAACTTTATCAAAATAACATTTTTCATAAAAGAAATTGTGCCACTTACACCAATGGATGTTAAAAGGGAGGGACTTTATTTATGATAATCCACACATTGATGAATCTAAATGTTAACATCCACCAAAATCTTTATACAGATCAAACCATTTGCCACCACTTATGATAAATCTCTTCCAAAAAGAGAAAATTTAAGGATTTCTCACAACATAGTGCATAATAGTAGCTTTAGCTTATGATTGTGTTAAGCGCTAAAATCTAAAACATTCATTAGCACAAGGCAGGGTCAATAAGCATACGAATAGAAAACAAAGCTACAAAGCCATGAACAATTCCTAACAAAACTCGGTCAAAGAATGAAACTTTCTCCCACGAAAGCACCATTCTTGAGCAACAAAAACGATATAGAAATCCAAATTGAAAAATTATCAACAAAACCAAAACACCAAAACCAACAGGCTTTCATATAAATTAAATGACAAGCTACAAAGATTGATCATAAGAAACCAACAAATATTTAGAGTAAATTTTGAACCGATCTAGGGCATCTGAACAGTAGGTTTCACACACATCATCACATATCCAAACTAGAAAACCGAAAGCGAAGATGAATCACATGAGATATACCTCTAAATTTTTTTCCCAAGATCATTTGGAGTCAATCGCAAAAGCTCTCCTTCCCTCTTTTTTTCTTTCTTCCCTTCTCTATTCCTTTGTCTGGATGAAAGATGTAAGAGAAGAATGTTAGGAGCGAGTGTATTAATTTCTGCATTTGTTGAGGGTAAAATGGTAATTAGATAACACCTAAAATAGCTTCTCTGAAGTGCTTTTCTGAGAAGCTCTTATTGACCAGCTTCTCAAAAAAGCTGCATTTCGACTTTTTCATGACTTTAGCTTTTTGCCCAAAAAGCGATACAAACATAAATTTTAAAACCTAGAAAGTGCTTAACTTATAAAAACACTTACGAGCTTTAAAAAAGCCAATCCAAACATGGCCTTGTTGTGTTGCATGTCTCTATGTTCCTAAATTCTATATATTAATGTAGCTCGGTTAGAGTTTGGAATCCATCACCTTGGTTTTTGATTCTTTACCTACTAGTAGTAACAAGATCGAAAGTTAACACAAATATAACTATAGGTTTGAAATATACTATGAGAACAATTACGAGGGAATGGAAATCACTCTCTCCTTGTATGGGAGGTATTTTAGGGCCAACAGATTGCAACAAGGGGATGCCAAATGGAATTCATTGATGGTGAAAATGACATTTTTGTCCCAGCTAGAGATTTGGTTATAAAAATTAATAATTTAAATAAGCAATTATAATTAAAATAAATAATAATTATTATGAACTAACTATTTTAAATATTTAATTATAATAATTAAAGTGAATAATAATAAATATGAATTATTTAACTCAAATATTTAATTGTCATAATAAAGTGAGATGACTTCTTTGCACCGTAGAGAATTAATTAAATAAAAATAATTAATTATAATAATAAAATTGAATAATGTTGCTTTAGTTTTTCATAGGATGGAAAATAGTGCTACCAGCCTTTCCTAACTAGATTTCTGTCTCAAGAGAAATAGCCAAATTTAGAAGAGATACTACCCATGGTTTTTTACCACAATGCTGACTAGGGTTCAAAATCAGATGGTTCAATCAACCAATTGGAGACTCTAATAAGACAGCTTGCAAATGTAGCAACTAAGACTTATTTTAAGTAATACAGAGAAAATCTAAATGAAAAAGAGTTAGTAGTGACCCTTAAAAGTGGAAAGGTATTAAGGAGACAAAGTAGAAAAAGAATGAAGAAAAAAAGACTATGAAAGAAGCAAAAGAGAGTACCAAATATGGGGACCTTAACTTAAAGAAAGATACAATTATTGTTAAAGTACATTAATGAGTTGCCATTATCTGTAGAGTAATTAGTTAAATAGATTTGATGATGGGTGCTACTCTAGTATACGAAGATCAATGGAGAGATCCCTGCATGATATATTGAGTGGAGTACCATATTTAGCTAGGAATTATTTATTGAGATTGTGAAGATTGGTTTATTTATTGATTGGTTGGAGAGCTAGGAAGTTATATTTAAAGATTATCAAAACCTATATATGTTTGAAGCTAAACAAGGTTAGTGCTAATTTAAGATGATGGCTCTCCTAGTTGAAGATTACATTTGAATAGATTGATGATTATTAAAAAATTGTTGAAGACCATGCCTGGCTAATTGAAGATTAATTGAAGAGGAGCTTGTTTTAATTGATGCACACCTAATTTGAGTGTGATTAGGTCTATGATTGATGTCCCAATTTGGGTTCCTACATATAAGCATTGGTGTAGTATTTCGAGTTTTCTTTCTTGTGTAGACTGGTGTAGTTTGGTATTTCTTTGTTTGTCGATTCAGTGACTTGCTTAAATTATTTTGTTTTTAATTTGAGGCTTCTTGCCAAGAGTTTTGGGTGTTTTTCGAAGAATTTTCGGGTGCGAGGGCTGTGCATAGTCCCTCCTGGGAGCTGTACGATCTCCTGTGCCGCTGCATAGGGGGCCGCGCACCCCAGGCAGAGGGATGGGAAATCTGGTGTGCGGGCCACACACCAAACCGTACATCCTTCTTCTTAGGGTGTGAGGGCACTGTGCTGGCCGCACACCAGCCCACACTCACACGGCTTTAGTCATTTTAAGCCCATTTTAAGGTCTTTTTCATTGGTTTCATCTTCCAAGACCCTCTCATTTCCTCCCCCTCTCTTCCTCTACCTATCTTTGGAGTTTAAGGCTAGTTTTGGAGGAATTATTGGGCTATTTTGTGGAACTTAGATGTCAATCCATTGTTTCCTCAATGTAAGCTTCCATTCTCTCATTTCTTCTTCTTTTGGATGAATGGAGCTAGGGTTCGTTAGTGAGTTTGGTTTTAGAGCTTGATATTTGTTCTTCTTTTTTTGTTTATTGTTAGTGGATCTTGAAAGAGTGTTTTTCCTTGGTTTTGTATGACTCTGAACTATGGTAATCTTGGGATGTTCTTCTTCCTTGATTTTGGAGTTACATTAGCACCGATAGGATTTTATTGGTTCATTGAGTTCCTTGGTTTAGAGTAAAGCCCCAACCTCTAGGATTTCATTGGTGACTTTGAAACCTAGTTTTGAGCCAAACCTTGGGTTGATTTAGGGTTTCTTGTCATTAGTGAATTCTAGGGTTCATTGATTGTTGTTTGCTTGGTTTAACTCTTGTTTTGTTATTTGTGTTAGTGTTTTTGGCTAGGCGGTGAGATCAGCGCTCGAGGGCAAGGAGCCGGCAGAAGATTAGCACGCTCAAGGTTTAAATCGCCTAAGAATGAGTGGGTTTATGTTGATACGCATTTTAGTAGAATTTGATTTAAATGACATCTTTGTGTGATTTATAAACGCGTCTTTGTTTTATCATATTCAATTAGCTGTCTTGATTGATTTGGATGATTCTTCCCAACCTTTGAGTTGTGTTTGGAAAACTCTTGTTGGTTAATCGAAACTATTATGCTTTTATTGTTTCATGCTTTAGGAAATAAAAATAATTCATGCGAGCATGTTTACTTGTTGTTGAGCTTTTACCAATGAGAATTGTGGATTTAGTTTTCATCCCATGTTGGGGATGGTGTTTTGGATGTGGAATACATGCTTGTTACATATATATTGTACTATTGAGCTTCCACAGTTTTGATGGTGATGAGGCGACACCTTGCCCTACTGTAGTAGGTGGTCCAGGCTAGCCTGTTAAGGTGGCACAAAGATCTAAGTTTATGGTCCAGTTCAGGTGGCTCGTAGAACCCTAATGGATACATGCTGAGAGTTCAGAATCACCACATGGGCTCTCGGTGGGCCAATGTCAAAGTTATGAACACTTTAACAGCTCTCGACCTAGTCGCGATGGCGGCTAAGTTAGAGAGTGGTTTTAGGCCATTGCTCATTCCTTTGAATTAAACTTTTCGTATTTGAGAAAACTTTGATTTCATTAAATTAGGCTTTTGAGTAGTATTCACTTGCTTACATTTTGGATCGGTGTTTTGATGACTTGTTATCTTGTAAAGATTATTAAAAAAATTTTTGTGTAAGTCTGTGGAGTCTAAATTGTTAAAACGATTTCTTTATCAAAAATGTGTCTTTTATGAGAATTATTGATTTGATTCTTGTGTAGTACGTTCATCCATTCTTGTGTGAAATGCCAGAATTTATGTTTTAATGCGAGATGTTGTTTAAGAAAATCCTTTGGTTTATTTTATTATTTTGCTAAAAATGTGCTAACTCATTCACTGAGTGACTTAGGTTACTCACCCCCTCCCTCCTTTCCAGGCTTTAGCAGGCACTAGCGAAGCGGTGCAGTGAAGTATTAGACATTGTTCTCTTTATCTTGCTATTTCCTATCCTATGTATGTTTCTTATTGAGCATGTAGCTTTGTATAAGAACATAGATCCACTAGTGTATTTGCCACTCTATCTGTATGTTTTGTATGTTAACTATTTCCTGTTGAAATTTTGTTGTATTCGTGATTAGTATGTTTCTTGAATTCTATTAATGGGTTTGTTGTTGTTGCTTCTTCTACATATTAGACATACTATTGGTTTTGTGCATCTTATTGCATAAGTGTTTTCTGGTTCAGTATTGTTGTTTTCAAGGTTGGTGTTAGCCTTTATGTGACTCGAGGGTAGAGTGGTGGGGTATCCCTCATCAGGTTGTCGTAGCAGTTGTTGCGTCCTAAGGCTCGTGGGTCGGGCCGTCGAAATTGGTGAGTACAATTGGTTGTCGGTTTGGCTTAGATTTGTGGTTGATCTAGAAATGTTTAACTCAAACTCAGTCAGGCTGGTTGATGATGTCTTGTGGTTGTGTTTTTGCTTGGGGTTGTGACTCAACCAATTTAAGCCGGTGTTTAGGCTAAGTTATCATTGTGTTGTTAGATAGTGTATGATAAATGCTTGTGTGATAAGAATGTGAACTGTTCTTTCCTTATGATGAGCATTACTTTTATCAGGTTTTAATGCTAATACTTGTGCATTTGTGTTACTTTTATGTATATAGGGTTGTGAAGCCGAATGTTAAAGAAAGAAGCCAATGTAGATCTTGAACGCCCTATTTGGAGGAAATCTTGAGAAAGGTCAAACGTGAAGACATAAGACAAGTTCAAGATATGAGAATGTGTGACAATCTCCGTGTATTCAAGCTAGTACAATGGTTTGGACGGGCACAAAGATAGTCACATTCGAGTATCCTGGCTTATGCATTGATAGCAAGATCTTCACCAATGAGGCCGGTTATTGAAAAAAGCAAAGCGATCTATAACGTGAATGTGTGCCCGTTGACGTTACCTCGATGAAAACATGGATTCGGTAGTGTTTCGGGCCAGTACTATAGTAGGGCACTGTAGCAAACACCATAGCAAATTATTGTAGAAGGTACTGTTCACAGCCGGCCGAAAAAGAGAATTCCAGAGAATCCACACGAGCGTGTGGAAATTATCCATGCCCGTGCGTAAATTCCATAGGCCCTTGTGGCAAATCCACAGGGGCTTGTGGATGCCCGATTCCAGCCCTATCTAAGCCGCGATTCAGCCCCGATTTCAGCATTCTTTTCTCCATTCTTTCCCAAACTTGAGAGGGGGATGCGGCTAGGGTTTTGAGAGGTATTGGAAGGGTTTTTGGAGAGGTTTTTCGGCTTTGATATCGCGCTCCACTTGGAAGAAAGTTATTGGGAGAGCTTTCGTCAGCACCAATCTGGCGAGGTGTGTCCTAGGCCAGATAAGGGGACCTTTGGAGAAGACGAGACTTCTCCACAAGACCATTGTTATGACTATCGAGAGGGTTTTCTATGGATTACTTGTTTGTACATTCGATTTCATTGTTTATTGTATTTAGCTCCATGGAGAGCTAAACCCCCTAGTGGGTACTTGGATTTTTGAACCCTATGTGTATTTGTTTCATTCAGCCTTCTATTATGCTTTCATTAATTGATGTTTTATTTGAGTTCTAATCTTGAATGCTTGATTGATTGAATCCTCCCTTAGAGTGACACTAGGGTTGAGAGTTCATATTGGTAACCCTTGTGAGTGGTGACACACCACGAGGGTTAGACAAAAAGCTAGATCGGGAGAGAGTCGAGTGGGTGAGTCGAGGAGGTGGCGGAGCGTCCCCTTTCCCCCTCGATGTGATTTATCCTACCTCCAATTCCTTGAGTTCTTTCCAGTTATAGTAGAGTGAATGGGCTAAGGGATGACCTTTCGTTGGGGCTTAGTTGCAGAGGCAATGGAGTGAAGCGTTGAAGTGATTTTAGCACCTAGTGCTTAATTTTGACTAGACACCTCTCACTTGAACCAAAGGGTTAGGTCTATATCTAGGAATAGGGTTTATCACTTGGAATCCCTAGAACTCCATGCGATTCTATCCGAGTGCGAGGTGTTGAGATTGTCCGATTTCTCCTCCGAGACATGGTATAGAGTTAGTCACTGTTGACCTTAGATTTGGGACCGTGTATTGAAAGATTTCCACAACTCATTAATGTATTAGTTAGGAGCAATAATAGTCAGTTTTGTACTTGAAACAATTGTCCTAGGCGGAACAATATCCGAGTACCCAATTATATCGATTGCCTTATCTCTCACTTACTTGTGTTTTTCTTTCTTTTTTCTTTTATTCTTGTTTACATTACGTCTTGTCAACACAATCATTATTCATCTTCACTTGGTTAAGAAAAAATTTAAGTATTTTTACTCACTACTCTCTGTGGATACGATACCCACTCACTTGGGATTGTATTACTCGATAAACCCGTGCACTTGCGGGACATACGCAAGAAGCGTTGTCAAGTTTTTGGCGCCATTGCTGGGGAGTAGGCATTTAGTAATACTTTGCACTTTGTTTTCTTAGCTATTTGTTCATTCATTCTATTTCACATCTTCTTTTTTTCTATGATTGTTACGATTTGTTCTTCTTCTTTTTGAGTACGACTCCAGGGTTATGACCGAGGGAACACTCGATATTAATTGAAGGAGATTCCGAACTCGAACGTACACTATGAAGAAAAGGGAAAGAACCTGTGCAAGAATCGTCAAATCTAGCTGAAGTGAAAGTTGAAGGATCTGACAACATGGCTAAGAAAAATGAACAGCAGAGAACATTATCTGATTACAGCAGACCGTCAGTACTGGGGACATAATCTAGCATTGTGCGACCCCAGATTACAGCTCCGAACTATGAGCTGAAACTAGCATTCATCTAGATGATTCAGCAGTCATCCCAATTTAATGGTTTGGCCGATGAGGATCCAAACAACCACATTGAGAACTTCTTGGAAGTTTGTGATATGCTGAAGATTAACGGTGTATCGGATGATGCTATTAGATTGAGGGCTTTCCCATTTTCTCTCAAGGGAAGAACCAAGTAATAGCTTCATTCCCTGCCAAAAGCATCCATCACAACTTGGAATGAGATGGTCGAAGCTTTTCTTGCTAGATACTTCCCTTCAGGAAAGTCTACCAAGCTTCATAATGAGATATTGTCGTTCGTGCAGATGGAATTGGAATCATTGTTTGAGATATGTGAGCGTTTCAAGGACCTTTTGCAGAGGTGCCCACAACACGGATTTCCCGAATGGATGATCATTCAAACTTTCTATAATGGGTTAAATCCG
Source organism: Dioscorea cayenensis subsp. rotundata (assembly GCF_009730915.1). Taxonomy (NCBI): domain Eukaryota; kingdom Viridiplantae; phylum Streptophyta; class Magnoliopsida; order Dioscoreales; family Dioscoreaceae; genus Dioscorea; species Dioscorea cayenensis. The sequence continues at coordinate 61,785 of NW_024088319.1, forward strand.
AATACAAGACAATTGCTAGACACCGTCGCGGGAGGTACAATGGGGAGTAAAACCCCGAAAGAAGCCTGACAGTTAGTAGAATACATGGCCATGAACAGTTATCAGTGGAATGCGAGGGAAAAGAAAAAGGTAGCTGGGCTCCATGAAATAGATGCAGTCGCTTCTTTTGCAGCCAAAGTGGAATCATTGAGTAAGAAATTAGTCCTTCTAACTTCGAATAGAGTGGCGGCCATGACTACTTGCACCGCGTGTGGCAGAGGACATGCTCCCTCCGATTGCCCGATCTTTATTGGTGATGTATCTTCGGTGGAGAAAGTCGACTTTATAGGTAATGCAATAAGGAACCAAGGTAATCCATATAGCAACACCTATAATTAGGGTTAGAAGAATCATCCCAACTTTTCATGGAGCAACCAAGGACAACCAAAGGCCATGGCACCACTGGGTTTCCAACAACAACAAGCCCCAAACATGGAAAATAGAGTGTTCGGCTTGGACACCCGAATGACCGACTTAGAGAAAACCTTGACTAGATTTGTGCAATCATCGGATACACGGTTTCAATCGGTCGAGGCTACACTTTGCAACCACATCGCTTCATTGCACAACCTAAAAAATCAAGTAGGGCAAATTGCGAAGTCTCTATCGAAAAGACCACAGGGAAGCTTGCCAAGAAATACCGAGACCAATCCACAAGAACATGTGAAGGCGATCACTTTGAGAAGTGGTCGTGAGGTTGAAGGTAGGCTTCCAAGTGAGAAGATCAATGTTGAAGCACCAGAGGTCGTAGAGGTTGAGAAGGGAGCAACCAAGGAGAAGGAGACGGCACCCCCACCTTACAAGTCAAGAATCCCTTATCCCTCTAGATTGAAGAACGACCAAGTGGACGAGCAGTACAAAAAGTTTCTGGGTTTGTTTAGGCAACTACATATAAACATTCCCTTTGTTGAGGCATTATCCCAAATGCCGAGGTATGCCAAGTTCTTGAAAGATTTGTTGACCAACAAAAAGAAATTAGAGGAGAGTGCCGCCATGATTCTAGATGCATCTTCCTCGGCAGTCTTGCAAAAGAATATGCCGAACAAGAAGAAAGACCCAGGAAGCTTCATCATTCCGTGCAACATTAGGAGAGCCTAGGCCCACTCGGATTTAGTGGCCAGTATCAACATCATGCCATATTCCTTCTTTAAGAAGCTAGGCTTGGGAGAGCCTAGGCCAACTCCGATGACATTACAATTGGCGGACCGAACAGTGAGACATCCTAGGGGCATCATTGAAGATGTGCTTGTCAAATTTGACAAGTATATGTTTCCTGTAGATTTCGTGGTGTTGGACATAGATAAAGATGCGGATGTTCCTTTGATACTTGGGAGGCCATTCTTGCGTACTTCCAAAGCATTGATCGACATGGACGGCGGGGAGTTGACACTGAGGGTTGGAGATGATAAGCTCACATACCACCTCGCCGAAGCCATGCGATATTCTCTTGATTTTGATGATACTCTTTACTTTCTTGACACTACTGATGATTTAATTGATGAATATATGTAGGAAATGTTCAATCCGGACCTATACGAGGGGTTTCTAGACCAAGAAGTGGACAACGAAGAATTGCTAATGCTTGGTCTAAAGGAAGAAGTACCATCTACTCTGGGGATTATGAAAAAAGTGCTCCGGAAGATAAAGCAGGCGAGGAGATGCCACAAGAAACACCCCAAAGTTGTGGGGATGTGCGCAAACCAAACAAGTTGGATGAACCTTTGCTAGGCGGTACCTTTGCTAAGCGGTACCAAGCCTGATAACTTCCCCTCTACCTTTAAGAGGCTTTGCTGATCATGCTTTCAAGTTATGGGTAAGAGGGCAACTTTCATCTATGAGCCAAAGTGAGGTAAGACAAGGTACGTCAAGCTTAGTGATTTTAAACAAGCGTTTCTTGCGAGGCAATCCAAGCGTTTACTATTTTCTTAGTTGTTAGTTTAGTGTTTGCATGAATAAGACTTTGAATATCGGTGTCTTGATTTCTAGATGCTTTTGTTGTGATTTTCTTGTGGATTTTTTATTGTGTTTTGGCAGAGAATTTTGGTCGTTTGAGCTTATTTTCAGTGTTCTCTCTGGGTAAAGTTGCTTTGTAATGCAGGCTTTGAGTTTATTTATATGTTCAGGAATTTTTTGCAGAGCCTGCAGTGTTTTCGAATTGTCCAGAGGACACACATGCCCGTGTGGAATTTCCACACGGGCGTGCATTTTCATTCAGAGCTCATCCAGAGAAGACACAAGGGCGTGGACTTGCCCCTGTGAACGACCTTGTGACGGTCCACGCCCGTGTGGAATCTCTGCACGGGCATGCGTTTCCCTGCAGAGACTTACAAATTTATCTCGAGAAAACACAGGGGCGTGGACTCGCCCCTGTGGATGACTCTCCCATAAACACACGGGCTTAAGTAATTTCCGCTTACCCGTGCGGATCTCTACAGAGAGTTTCCCCTCCATCCTGAGAAGACACAAGGGCATGCGTCTGCCCCTGTGAACTACCAAGTAAGAATCCACGGTTGTCCATAATTTCCGCACGGGCGTGTGAAACACTTTTAGATTTTCCTCAGTTGGACAGAGAAGTCACAGGGGCGTGCGTCTTCCCCTCTTGGTCGGGCGCACGGGCGTGGGTAATTTCCACATGCCTGTGCGATTGTACATAACATCAAGAGGAACGAGTTCCTTTTAAAGTCTCATCATTTCCCTTCATTCTCACACTCCTAATTCGTCTGAGAGCACATTTACACTTTTTCCCGACCTCATACGGCTATTTTAGAGGGAATTTCACTAGGTTTTCCAGCCGATTAAAAGTTTTACAGTTCAATTCGTCAGTGAGCCCTATTTCCTTCTTTTCTTCGTCAATTCTTGATTTTAATCGATGAAACTGGTAAATGTTGCTTAGTTTCTGCGTTTATAAGATTTATGCATGCTTAGAACGAAGTTAGAACCAATAAAACGGTGTATTTTTGGCTTTGTAAGGCACGACCGTGCGGATTTCACGCCCCGTGGATCCACACGGGTGTGTGGAAATTCCACACAACCGTGTGGCTTTCTGCAGTAATACTTTATGAGCTATTTGATTGATTTTCCTTCAAACTTTGCAGTTATGGCACCTCGGTCGAAGAAGCAAGCTGATAAGCGGCCGCGTGAGTCATCCCCTGAGTCCGAAAGCATAAGATTTGCTATTCCCGAGCATCAAGTGCGTTTTAAGTTGTTATCAAATTTAAGATTTGGACAATCTTGCCTCCTAGACACTAGTATACTGCGGGATATACAGCAGGGGGATGAGTTAGCAGATGAGGTTGAGGATCTCGTTTCAGGGGTAGTTGGAGGCAGCTACTGTTGATTGAGGAGCCAGCCATTCGTACACTTACTCTTGAGGTCTTATCATCATTTGAGTTTGACAGATCTTATGTGAGATTTGACAGCATTGACACTATTCAGTTTAGGTCATTTAGACATCACCATAGCATGAGCATTTCTTAGTTTGCAGTTCGGCTTTTCTTGTACGAGGAGGTATTTACAAACGCTGAGGAGTATGCCCAGTTACCTACAGCTTATCCCCGAGCATTGACCCCGTAGAGAGCGTAGAGAGCATTATGTGATCAAGGCTAGTATTAGGCGGGGGTGTCCAAGGCCACGTGCCTTTGTCAACCTGCTTACCGATATTTGCACGCTATTCTGAGTAGGTCGATGAATGGCAGTGTGATAGAACTGGCGTTTTAAGCCAGCAGGAGCTATTGTACCTGTACTCGATGGTCTAGAGCATACTGATTCATCTAGGGCACATTGTCGCAGAGTACATATAACATCAGGGGCAGTATGCCAGATTAGGAGCGATTTTCTCGGGCCCCTACATTACGTGACTAATTATGGGTATGGGTCTCTTGGACGTGATTCGTAGGGCCGAGAAGATAAGTATACCTGTCCCCCTAAGCTTGGAGATGATAAGATTGATGGGTATTGTCTGCAAAGTCCAATCAAGAGTATATGCTCTGATTACTCCTGCCCCAGAGGTAGCTGAGGGAGAGGATGATCTGGCCAAGGGTTCCCTTCCTACCCCCGAGCCTCAGCCGACGACGATGGAGAACGAGGCACCTCCTGCAGCAGAGGAGCCGCCCCTAGTATGCATGCTATCCCCATCTCGAGTCTATGATTATTTTGAGAGGCTTGAGAGCGCGGTGGGGGTGCTACGGACTGAGATCGCCTAGGTTAGGTGAGATAGGCCGCACAGTATGCCGAGTTTATGCCGCGTTTCGACAATCTCCAGCATATTTTAGAGGAAGATATTGCCTCATCATATATTCTGCAGCCGAGGACCCCTCCGGCCCCACCAGCCTTTCCATCACCCGATCCACCAACATCTTTCGATTATCTAGCAGCACAGCCGACATCGGGCGACACCGACATTTGATGCATTCTTTATTTTCTTGTTATTTTACTTTATTTTGCATTGTTGTTAGGCTTGCACTACTCAGAAAGGATTTTCCTTCTGAGTATATCTTTTATTTTTGTTTCATTGTCTTGCGTTGTATTCATTTCTCTATCTTTTATATACTCGAGTTATTTTTGTTTATTGAGCTTTAATGAACCCCCTCGTGTATGCGTGTAGATGGTCTTGTCGAGTATGGGGAATTGAGAACTAGTCATGGACACTGACCGAGTTGCTTTTTGCACTTGATCATGTGTGCTTCACAACCCAGTCAGACATCACTCCCAAGGATTTAGCTCCATCAAATGCAACACTAGGAGTCAGAGGGGTATTATTTTGATTGCTTCTCCCACATATACTGTCGATTAATATACATTATGAGTGAGCTTGCATGTGTACATTGGGTACAATGTACAACTTAAGTGTAGGGGAAGTTTCATAGTGCACATGTCTTTTATATTAGTTTTGATTGACATACATGCTCACATAGCTAATGGCGGTTCACCTTAGTTGCAATGATTGTATTCTTGAGTTTAGGAGACTTTTTAACATTGAATGTTCTCCTGCTTTAGTTCTTACTTGAATTTTTAGGATTTTTTGCCCGATTAACACTTATTGCACTACTCGCTCATTAAACTCTTTTGGAAACTCAAGTTTGATGTTAAAGGGACTAGTTATAGTTGTTTCTTTTGTTAATTAAAAAAATGGAAAATAAAAAAAAGAAGAACAAAATAGTTTTATTGTTTAATTGTGCTTGTTGGGTGGAAAGAGCTACCACCTATGAAGTATGAAACTACTTAAGTCGGATCTAGTTATGCCCTAATGAGAGAAAGGGCTATCTCATAGGATTAGTGAAAGCTACCACCGCGGTAGAAAGAGCTACCACATCGAAAGTATGAAAACCATCTTAGCGGCCTCTTTGGAAAGAGCTACCTTAGAGGATGTGTGAAGCTACTACCACCTTTTTAATTTGTGTTACTTTGTGTAGATAAATAAGTCCTTTCTACTTAGAACTTTGAAGAGTATACTTTGGGTTGGCTTGAGTGAGTTTGCACACACACTTACACAATTTCGGGTTTGTTGTCCTATTTGATTCAAGTTTTTAGCTAGAGCATTGATTTTTCTTATTTAATGTTGAAATTTCCTTTACTTGTAGAATGCTCTCTTTGTATGCTTTGGTGAACCTAAGGCAAAGAACTTCCAATATTTCCTTCGTCTATTCTTCAATGTTTCAATTTTTGCTTGAGGACAAACAAAAGCTTAAGTGTGGGAAAGTTTGATAAGTGGTTGTGTGATAAGAATGCGAAGTGTTCTTTCCTTATGATGAGCATTACTTTTATCAGGTTTTAATGCTAATACTTGTGCATTTGTGTTACTTTCATGCATATAGGGTTGTGAAGCTGAATGTTAAAGAAAGAAGCCAATGTAGATCATGAATGCACTATTTGGAGGAAATCTTGAGAAAGGGCAAACGCGAAGACATAAGTCGGGTTCAAGATGTGAGAATGTGTGCTAACCTCCATGTATTCAAGCTAGCACAATGGTTTGGAGGGCACAAAGGCAGTCACATTTGAGTATTCTGGATTGTGCATTGATAGCAAGATCTTCACCAATGAGGCCGATTATTGAAAAAGGCAAAGCGATCTACAACGTGAATGTGTGCCCGTTGACGTTACCTCGATGAAGACATGGATTCGGGAGTGTTTCGGGCCGGTACTGTAGCAGCACAATGTAGTAAACATTGTAGCAAATTATTGTAGCAGGTACTGTTCACAACTGGCCGAAAAAGAGAATTCCAGAGAATCCACACGGGCGTGGGAAATTATCCATGCCCGTACGTAAATTCCATAGGCCCGTGTGGATGCCCGATCCTAGCCCTATTTAAGCCGCGATTCAGCCCCGATTTCTGCATTCTTTTCTCCATTCATTTCCAAACTTGAGAGGAGGCTGCGGCTAGTGTTGTACCCTGTCCTGATTTAGACCTCGGGCCTATTTAGATTTTTATGCTTGCATTAGGGGTAAAATGGTCATATAGTAGTAGTGGCATTTTTGCATGTTTGCATAGTAGTTTTTATGTGAATAATCGGGGGCAATTCCGTCATTTGGATCCATTTCTTTGATTTTTCTATTAAGAGGGCAATTAGGTCATTTCCTATTTATAAATAATAATAATGAAAAAAAATGAAGATGAATGAGAAAAAGCCCTGGAGAGTTCTTTTCCTTCTTCACTTCTTGCTTCCTTGCTTCTTGTTCTTCTTGTTCGATCGAGCATAGACTTAGAAACAAAAATCCTTCCCAGTGAGAATTTCCGCGACCTTCAATACCAAACTTATTCCTCTCTCACTCCCGAGTCCGGTAAGCCTAAGATTCAAAGTTTTTGTTTTGTATTTCTTCCGTATTTCCTAGTTTTTAGAATTGTATAAAAACTTCAATTTCTTCATGGATGCGATGATTTATAGGCTTAAATTGAAGCCAATGATTTATAATGCATGTATGAGAATGTTGTAAAAGAAAATTTTTGATTTAGAGTTGTAAATTGGGAGAAAACCATAGTATAAGGTTCGAGTTCATCATGTAGAGTTTCAAATTACTCGTAGCACCGAAAATTTTGAGCCTTATCTGGTGTTTCTTTGGTCCACATTGAAGCTCTTCTTACCCTGAACTCATTGGAACTAGTTTTACTCCATTCTGAGATCGTTTGGATCCAAAAATGAGCGATGTTTTGCCCTAAAACCCTAATGTTTTGTATTAGACATGTATAATCGTATTTTTATACATTTTTCTTGTGATTATCATTCTTATGTTCATTAGAATTTGAATTCCCCGCTTGTATCTAGGTGGCGAGCGTCCTCCAAGGGAAGGAGCTCGCCGATCGATGAGTCGCGTCTCGGGGACGAGGGACAGCTGGGTTCGTGAGTGGTTAAATTTATAATTGCATAGATTTAATAAGAGTACTAAAGTATTTCTTCATGTATTTTATCACATAAACTTGATGATAAATTGACTTCTTTTGATATATATATTTTGAGTACGAATCTACTTGAAATGGTTAAACTAGAATGCTTATACCTATTTATTTGAAACAAACATGTTTACTTGCATTTCCGTGTTTATATGCAAACGAGATATGGTTTAAGGTACATTTTTGTATTTATATGCAAATGAGATATGGTTTGATGTATATTTCCACATTCATATGCAAATGGAACATGGTTTGATATACATTTCCTGTTTTAAATATTGTATGATGAATTCTTTGAATTGGAAATTGGAATGAACTATATTGTGGCATTTAGTTTTGATGGTGACAGCGGACTTTAGTCCGACACTGCAGTGTGGGGTTCCACGGTCCGGCCTGATGGGAGGCGGCGTGGTTAACCCTGGTTTACCCTGGTCAAGAGGTGCGCGGAGCCATTGACGGGGGTTACATTATGTGAGAAACCCGGGGTCACCACAGGGGATCTCGATGTACAACACCAAGGAAAGGCACCCTTTTAAATTTTTAAAAAGTTTTAAAAACTCCTTGGTGGTCCCATCACCTAGTCGCGCCACGATTAGTGTGGGAGCTGCTTTCAGCCAAACCTGTATTTTTTTGGAGCTATGTTCATTATGTTTTTAAAATGTTATTTGCTTTTTACTATTGATGAATCTTGTGTTATTTGGTAATATGTTGAATACTTGGAACCCGATTTTTATATGCTATTATTATTTCTTTGAATTACCATCTGAAATGCTTTATCACTCGTTACATCTATGCCGACACCACTCACCTGGGTAACATTCGCTACTCACCACTCCCCTTTTATCTTTCTGATCGCGACGTTGGACGAGTTGTCTCTGTCAGCAGATGAGGTTTATCTGCATTTCTTGTTTAGGTTTGTTGTAGTATGCATGGCCCTATATGGATCCACTAGACTTGACCTTATATGTGGTTCTTGTATTTATATTTTCGGGTTGTATCCTAAAAACCCCCGGTTTAGTCAGTAATTGTTGTTACTTGTGTTTTAGGTTCCCTAGTCATCGGGGAACCCTATTGTGATATTTTATTATGTTGTCTCTAGTTATATAATTGTGATATCAGGTTTATATTGAGCCTTACTGACGACCGAATGTGGGGTCGTTGTGGGACCCACTTCTTGTCGTCGTGGCGGTTGCCACGTGCCCTGATTAGGGTTCGGGCGTGACAATTTTAGTGGTATCAGAGCTAGAGGTTTACATTGATCTTAGTTTAAATTCTCAAATTGTTGATTTCCTTAAAGACTAGTGGATCCAATTACTGATTTGCATTGAGCATAAGTGCATATAGGAGTTAAGCTTAAAATTTGTCTCTCTTTGTTCTTTTCAGCTAGAATGCCAGCACAACGTCCACGTACGCGTCGAGGAACTAGTGTTCCTTCCGGGGAACCCTACTCCCCGCTCAACCTCATTCTCCCCATAGGCAAAGAGGTCAATCGTGACATGAGCTCGCTGTGGCAGACCAGGCATGCTCCTCGGAGTTCCGTGTCCTGCACTCGGGATCAGTAACCCCTGTGAGTAGCACCACCACCGAGCTTTCCAAAGCTTTTAAGGCATATTGGGATGCTCGGTGGTCGTCAACCGACATATCGGGGAATATCGTGATTTCCTTGGTTATTGGAGCTTGTTTGGGGGACGACCTCACACCGAGCTGCTGTCTATGCCACCACCACCACCCCCAATGCCTTCAGTTCAGCAAGCACCGATGGAAGACAGTAGAAATCGACGAGCTTAATTTTGTCCAAGTTACTGAAGGAAGCAAGACAGTTGGGATGTAATGCTTTTGATGGTTCAGTGATGCTATGGTCGCCAAGGAATGGTTAAAAAGGTTGCTTGCTACTTTTTGAAGACATGGGTATAGAAGATGAGTCGAAACTAAAGGTTGCGATTAGGCTTTTTGGAAAAGCAGAGCAAGGATCCGGTGGGGAAACTCTCAAGGGTCGCTCGTAAATACCACTGACTTGGTCAGATTTTCTACATGAGTTTGATGAAGAATATTACACTCGATTTCACCGTGACCGAGCTGACAAGAGTACATGAAATTGGTTCAGTGAAATAAGGCAAAGTAGGGCGTAATATGAAGCGATTTGAAAAGAATTGGCAAATTTTTGTACATCGAAATTGTTGGTGGTGAAGAAGCTTTATGTTCCAAGTTTGAGGCAGGACTGAATCTTAGTATCAGAGAGAAGATGGCAGTTACTGGGAATCAAAGCTTCAAAGAAGTGGTTCACTTAGCATTGAGGGTGAGAAATTGGTTCTTGAAGGTAAACGCCTTCGTGAAAATTTGGCTAAGAGAAGAAACTCAGATTTTTCAAGGCCGTCCAAGCGCAGCAAGAGTGAGGGTACGCCTTCGAGTTTTTTTCGAGATCCAGCTCCGCTTAGACCTCCATCGTGGCAAGCCGGCAATCGGAAGGGTGCTACATCCGCGAGTGGCGCTTATAGAGGGAAATCAATCGGAAATGCTCCCGATGCCGTAACTGCAATAGATTTCATCCGGGTCCGTGCCGTGAGCCACGCAAATGCTATCAGTGTGGGCAGACTGGTCACCTTAGGTCAGCATGTCCAGAATTAGGCCATGGAACACCAGGGTCAGCACCTCCTCCTGCGGGACGATGCAGTCGGGTCTAAGGGTGTACCGCCACTACTTCTACACCGCTGCTCCCTACCGGATCGGGCTTCGTCGCTAGTAATAGTCCACAAGGTGGAACGAAAGACGACCTCGTGACCCTGTTCTCGCACTGTAGTTTTTTGCCATGACCAACGAGGAAGTCGAGGACGTACTCCAACGTGATTACGTGCATCAGATCTCATTTTTCAAAGATGATGCATGCATGTATTGATTGACTCAGTGGTCGAGAGATCTTTTGTTAGCATCGCATTTTCATGTCACTGTCGATAGAATAGCCTCCCCATTAGACTGTGAACTTCTGATCCAAACACCTCTGGGTGAAGAGATTGTCAGGGAGGTAGTTTTTCAAGGATGTCCTATCAATGTGATGGGTGTAGATTTTGAGGCAGATTTGATTCCATTGGAGATGCGAGATTTTGATGCCATACTTGGTATGGATCGGTTGAATAGGCATAAGGCTTCCATTAATCGCTTTCAAAGAAAGAAGTGACTTTTGCAAAGCTCTCATGGATCGAGTGTTGTGTTTGAGGGTGAAAGGAAGGTTCTTTCGAGGTGTGTAATATCTTCCGTGGGAAGCAAGGAAACTTATACGCAAGGGATGTGAGGTATATTTGGCTCACATAGTAGATACAAGAATTGTTGGACCAAACGCTCATGGATGTTCCTATTGTCCGTGAGTTTGAGGATATATTTCTGAGGAATTACTCGGATTGCCTCGAATCGAGAGTTTGAGTTTGCTATTGATTTGCTCACGGCATCGCCCAATCTCTATTCCATCAGATCGCATGGCACCAATGTAACTTAAGGAGCTAAAAAGTACAGATTCATGGGATTTGGTTGATAAGGGGTTTATACTGCCGAGTGTGTCGCCTCGGGTGCGCTCGATTCTCTTTGTGAAGAAGAAGGATGGTTCTTTCGGATTGTATAGACTACGGCAGTTGAACAAGGTGACTATCAAGAACAAATATCCTCTACCCGTAATCGATGATTTATTTGATCGACTCATGGGGGCAAGAGTATTTTCGAAGATTGATCTTCGTCAGTTACCATCGACTGAAGATTAAGGAAAGTGATGTACCGAAGACGAGATTTTCACTACACGATACGGGCATTATGAATTTCGGTCATGCCTTTTTGGTCCGACTAATGCCCCCACTGCTTTTTATGGATCTAATGAATAGAGTCTTCGGACCTTATCTCGACAAGTTTGTAATTGTCTTCATCGATGATATTTTTGATCTACTCAAAGCAAAATGAAGAAGAGCATGCGCAACATTTGCGCATGAGATTGCAGATCCTTCGAGAAGAGAAGTTGTATGCTAAATTCTCAAAGTGTGAGTTTTGGTTTGCATGAAGTGGTCTTCTTAGGGCATGTTGTATCCGGAGAAGGAATGCATGTGGATCGAAAGAAAGTTGAAGCAATCATTGATTGGGAACAACCAAAAGAATGTGTCCGAAGTTCAAGTTTCCTAGGTTTGGCGGGTTATTATGGGCGTTTTGTGGAGGGGTTTTTCTCAGATTGCTGCACCTTTATCACGATTGACTAGAAAGGAGGTAAAGTTTGTTTGGGATGAGAAGTGTGAGAGAAGCTTCCAAGAATTGAAGAACCGCCTGACTTCAGCGCCAGTACTTACTCTGCCTACCAGTGGTAAAGAGTTTGTAGTGTTCAGTGATGCTTCACGACAGGGTCTTGGCTGTGTATTAATGCAAGATGGGAAGGTAATAGCTTATGCTTCGCGACAGTTGAAGAAGCATGAGTTGAATTACCTACCCATGATTTGGAGTTAGCCTGTGAGTTTTTGCCCTCGAAGATTTGGCGACATTATCTTTATGGAGAGAAATGTTTGATTTACACGATCATAAGAGTTTAAAAGTATTTGTTTACTCAAAAAGGAGGCTGAACTTGAGGCGGCAAGATGGCTAGGAGTTGATCAAGGATTATGATTTGGTGATTGACTCACCATCCAGTGGAAGGCCAATGTGGTAGCGAGATGCCCTAAGTAGGAAAACTTCCACTTCTTTAGCTTCTACTACAACATCTTATCAGGTCTCAACTTGCAGACTCTTGAGACATGGATGTGAGGCTTAAGATCGAGCCAAAGGGAGTTTTGTTGGCAAATTTTGTGGTGAGACCATCATTCTCGGAGCGTATCTGTAAATCTCGGAGAACTGATGAAGAGTTAATGAAGGAAATACAGAGACTGGAAAAAGGTGAACCTAGCAATTTTGGGCTTCGCAGTGATGGTATTCTGGTATTTCAGGGAAGAGTTTGTATTCCAAGGGATGCAGGACTCAGAAGTGCTATTCTAGAAGAAGCTCACTCCTCGACTTATGCTATACACCCAGCAAAGACTAAGATGTATCGCATGCATCGGGGAAAAATTATTGGTGGTCCGGAATGAAGCATGAGATCGCGGGAATTTGTAGCAAGATGCTTAGTGTGTCGCAAGTAAAAAGCGTAACATCAACGACCAGTGGACTATTACAACCTTTACCTATTCCGAATGGAAGTGGGAGCATATTACTATGGACTTCGGTGGGTTTGGGTTACAGCTACTCTTCAGGGGCATGACGCTGTGTGGGTTATTGTGGACCGTTTGACAAAGTCAGCCCATTTTCTGGCCATTAATACTAAATATTCTCTGGAGAAGAAGCGAGCTATTTATAAGCTGAAATCGTTAAACTCCACGGAGTACTGTTTTCAATTGTGTTCCGATCGTGACCCGAGATTTACATCTCGCTTTTGGGCCCTAAGTTTCATCAGCTCTTGGGACAACTTTGAGATTCAAGATCGCATATCATCCCTGCATGACGGTCAATCGGAGCGCATAATTCAGACACTTGAGGATATCGTCGAGGGCTTGTGTTCTCGATTTCCAAGGAAGTTGGGACAAGCACTTACCTCCGGTGGAATTCGCTACACAATAGCTTCCATGCAAGTATTGGTATGGCACCTTATGAAGCTTTGTATGGCCGTAAGTGCTCGAACACCCCTCGTTGGAAATGAAGTTGGTGAAAGAAAATTGCAGAGTGTGGAACTAATTGAGGTAACCACAGAAAAAGTGAAGGTAATTCAAGATAGGTTAAAAGTGGCCCAAGACCGGCAGAAGAGCTATGCTGATAACAGGAGAAGAGATTTAGAGTTCCAAGTTGGTGACATGAGTTTTTCTCGAAGATATCTCCTTGGAAGGGAGTAATTCGGTTCGTAGAGAGGGGAAAAGTTAAATCCTCGCTATATTGGGCCATTCTTGATACTTGAAAGAATTGGGCTAAGTGGCTTATAGATTACAGTTACCACCAGAGTTAGAGAAGATCCATAATGTTTTTCATGTTTCATTGTTGAAGAAGTATGTACTGCATCCGTCGCATGCACTTGAAAACACCTCCGCTTGAACTTCGAGAAGATTTGACTTTTGAAGTGAGACCCTGTCTCGTATCCTTGATCGGGTTGGAAAAAAGTGCTCGGGAAAAAGTGGTGCCAGCTTGTAAAAGTTCTTTGGAGAAGTGATCGATTGAGGAGTTGACTTGGGAACCCCGAACGGTTCATGAGAAAGAAATATCCTCATTTATTCGATGAGTTGGGTAGTCGAAATTTTGAGGACAAAATTTTTAAGGAGGGTAGAGTGTTGTACCTCGTCCCGATTTAGACCTCGGGCCTATTTAGATTTTTATGCTTGCATTAGGGGTAAAATGGTCATATAGTAGTAGTGGCATTTTTGCATGTTTGCATAGTAGTTTTTAGTGTGAATAATCGGGGCAATTCGATCATTTGGATCCATTTCTTTTGATTTTTTTCTATTAAGAGGGCAATTAGGTCATTTCCTATTTATATATAATAATAATATGAAGATGAATGAGAAAAAGCCCGGAGAGTTCTTTTTTTCCTTCTTCACTTCTTGCTTCCTTGCTTCTTGTTCTTCTTGTTCGACCGAGCATAGACTTAGAAACAAAAATCCTTCCGGCGAGAATTTCCGGCGACCTTCAATACCAAACTTATTCCTCTCTCACTCCCGAGTCCGGTAAGCCTAAGATTCAAAGTTTTTGTTTTGTATTTCTTCCGTATTTCCTAGTTTTTAGAATTGTATAAAAACTTCAATTTCTTCATGGATGCGATGATTTATAGGCTTAAATTGAAGCCAATGATTTATAATGCATGTATGAGAATGTTGTAAAAGAAAATTTTTGATTTAGAGTTGTAAATTGGGAGAAAACCATAGTATAAGGTTCGGGTTTACTGTAGCAGTTTCGAAATTACTGTAGCACCGAAAATTTTGAGCCTTATCTGGTATTTCTTTGGTCCACATTGAAGCTCTTCTTACCCTGAACTCATTGGAACTAGTTTTACTCCATTCTGAGATCGTTTGGATCCAAAATGACGATGTTTTGCCCTAAAACCCTAATGTTTTGTATTAGACATGTATAATCGTATTTTATACATTTTCTTGTGATTATCATTCTTATGTTCATTAGAATTTGAATTCCCTGCTTGTATCTAGGTGGCGAAGCGTCCTCCAAGGGGAAGGAGCTCGCCGATCAGTGAGTGCGTCTCAGGACGAGACGACTGGTTCTGTGAGTGGTTAAATTTATAATTGCATAGATTTAATAAGAGTACTAAAGTATTTCTTCATGTATTTTATCACATAAACTTGATGATAAATTGACTTCTTTTGATATATATATTTTGAGTACGAATCTACTTGAAATGGTTAAACTAGAATGCTTATACCTATTTATTTGAAACAAACATGTTTACTTGCATTTCCGTGTTTATATGCAAACGAGATATGGTTTAAGGTACATTTTTGTATTTATATGCAAATGAGATATGGTTTGATGTATATTTCCACATTTATATGCAAATGGAACATGGTTTGATATACATTTCCTGTTTTAAATATTGTATGATGAATTCTTTGAATTGGAAATTGGAATGAACTATATTGTGGCATTTAGTTTTTGATGGTGACGCTGGACTTTTAGTCCGACACTGCGCATGCAGGGGTTCCACGGTCCGGCCTGATGGGAGGCGGCGTGGTTAACCTTGGTTTACCCTGGTCAAGAGGTGCGCGGAGCCATTGACAGGGGGTTCTGTTATGTGAGAAACCCGGGGTCACCACTACGGGGATCTCAGTGGCCAACACCAAGGAAAGGCACCCTTTTAAATTTTAAAAAGTTTTAAAAACTCCTTGGTGGTCCCACACTAGTCGCGGCCACGATTAGTGTGGGAACCTGCTTTTAGGCCCGACTGTATTTTTGAGCTATGTTCATTATGTTTTTAAAATGTTATTTGCTTTTTACTATTGATGAATCTTGTGTTATTTGGTAATATGTTGAATACTTGGAACTGATTTTATATGCTATTATTATTTCTTTGAATTACCATCTGAAATGCTTTATCACTCTGTTACATCTATGCTGACACCACTCACTGGGTAACATTCGTTACTCACCACTCCCCTTTTTATCTTTTCAGACTGCGACGTTGGACAGAGTTGTGCTGTGCAGCAGTAGAGGTTTATCTGTACTTCTTGTTTAGGTTTGTTGTAGTATGCATGGCCCTATATGGATCCACTAGACTTGACCTTATATGTGGTTCTTGTATTTATATTTTCGGGTTGTATCCTAAAACCCTGGTTTGTGCTGTAATTGTTGCTACTTGTGTTTTAGGTTCCCTAGTACTGGGGAACCCTATTGTGATATTTTATTATGTTGTCTTCTAGTTATATAATTGTGATATCAGGTTTATATTGAGCCTTACGGCGACCTGAATGTGGGGTCGTTGTGGGACCCACTTCTTGTCGTCGTGGCGGTTGCCACGTGCCCGGTTAGGTTCGGGGCGTGACAGCTAGGGTTTTGAGAGGTATTGGCAGGGGTTTTGGAGAGGTTTTTCGGCTTTGATATCGCACTCCACTTGGAAGAAGGTTATTGGGAGAGCTTTCATCGGCACCCGATCCCGGCGAGGTGTGTCCTAGGCCGGACAAGGGGACCTTTGAGGAGACGAGGCTTTTTCCACAAGACCATCGTTACGACTATCAAGGGGGTGTTCTATGGATTACTTGTTTTTATATTGGATTTCATTGTTTATTGTAACTAGTTCTATGGAGAGCTAAACCCCCTAGTGGGTACTTAGATTTGTGAACCCTATGATGTATTTGTTTCATTAAACCTTCAATTATGCTTTCATTAATTGATGTTTTATATAAGTTCCAATCTTGAATGCTTGATTGATTGAATCCTCCCTTAGAGTGACACTAGGGTTGAGAGATCATATTGGTAACCCTTATGAGTGCGTGACACACCACGATGGTTAGACAAATCTAGATTGGAGAGGGTCGAGAGAGTGAGTCGAGAGGTAGCGGAGCGTCCCTTTTCCCCTCCGATGTGATTTATCCTACCTCCAATTCCTTGAGTTATTTGCGGTCATAGTAGAGTGAATGGGATAAGGGATGACCTTCTGCTGGGACTTAGTTGCAAAGGCAACGGAGTGAAGCGTTGAAGTGATTTTAGCACCTAGGGCTTAATTGTGACTAGAGACCTCTCACTTGGACCAAAGGGTTAGGTCTATATCTAGGAAGAGGGTTTATCACTTGGAATCCCTAAAACTCCATGCGATTCTATTCGAGTGCGAGGTGTTGAGATTGTCCAGTTTCTCCTCCGGGACATGGTATAGTGTTAGTCACGGTTGACCTTAGATTTGGAACCGTGTATTGAAGGATTTCCATGACTCATTAATGCATTAGTTAGGAGGCATAATAGTCAGTTTTGCACTTGAAACGATTGTCCTAGGCGGAACAATATCTAAGTAACCCATTTGTATCGATTGCCTTATCTCTCACTTACTTGTACTTTTATTTTTTATTTCTTTTTATTCTTGTTTACATTACATCTTGTCAACACAATCATTATTCATCTTCACTTGGTTAAGAAACAATTTAAGTATTTTTACTCCCTACTCCCTGTGGATACGATACCCACTCACCTGGGATTTTATTACTCGACAAACCTGTGCACTTGCGGGACATCCGCAAGGGCATTGTTAGTGTCATAACACTAGATTTAGAAACTACATAGAATTAAGATAGAAGAGGAAAGTTTCAAGACGTAATTGCTGTGGGTGTCTATATAATACTCAACTCTAAGATGCAAGAGGCAACGGAAAAAGGCCTAAGGAAGAAAAGCATAAGAATCGGTTCATCTAGAGAGAATACTTATTATTCATTGAGATCATGAACTTGGTGAAGCAGTATCACATCAATCGAAAGTTCGAGATTAATGGAAGGTTGATTGAGGTGAGAATTTTATTGATCATCAGCGAGTGAAGGTTGTAACTCTGCATCTTGTAAAACTATTACACTTTTCTTTTACATGTTCTAGTGGATTTGATTCTCTGGGCTTGTCCTACGTATAACACCTCCTTTTTTTCCAACTAGCCAAAAGAAATCTCAATCATCTACTTCTGAAAAGTGGGTGGCAAAGGGTGAGCGACCAGCTTAGTAAGTACTATACCTATACTTCACCTAGCCAAGTATATCCCATAGTCTAATGGTCATATATGTCTCCGGGCATGCTCTATCGTTGTCTATATGGACATGCATTCCAATCACATCAATCCCAAGTACTTCTATTGCCGCCTATATGTATGGACACATTACTTTGACATCTTATCGTAGCCTAAATGGACCCAGATGTCGAGACCCTATCATCGCCTATATGTATGGGACGGTGCAAGAATGATAACAACACACAACACCAACGTTAAGGCCAAAGGACATACTCAAACATGGTAAGCATTAACCTTCTACCTTTTTCCGACTATTCCATGTTTCACATCTCAACATCAAACAAATCCCCCTCTACCACTTATTTTCATTATCTTCTTTCAACACATCCATATCTCAAACAAATAATTTATTATTATCTTATGATAACATTAATTCTAATATGCCATCAATCCTAAAACAACAACAACACATTCAATATTTTCATAAGATATATAGAAATCACTCATATCAATAAAAATAAATTACACATAAATATATAATTCCCCCAATAAAATAAATTTATATATATATATATATATAGCATGAGAAATGGTTCATGCAAAGTAATCATTCAAACTATCAAGCATGCAATTACATTTAGGTATAAGCAATTGCTTACCTCTTCCCCAAAGCTAAATATAAGTATGTCCACCCTCTGCTTTACTCCCATCCTACTCACTTATAACCAATCGTACATATTCATAATAAATTCTAATTTTACTTGATGATATGAATACATCCACGTCTATTAATTTTTCACTTGTAACCAATTTTAATTATTTATGGGTTTTTTAAATACCTAAATAAATGCTTAGATCAATTATACAAATTTTACTACTCCCGTAATTAATCCATTATAAATCTCTAGTTTTTGTAATCAAATCAATATATATATATATATATATATATTCTAATTATATAATAGCATTGGAATCTATTTCTCATTCGTAATCAAATATAGATCTCACCAGAATTACAAGATTACAAGTTTAATTTGTTTAATAATGGACAAAGAGAAAAAGAGATAGTGAAACCTACTTGTTAAGAGATATTGAACATCAATAGCCCTTTAGAATCCTACCTAAACCTCTTCGATTGAAAAAAATTCAGAAATCTTGAAGGATTAAGGCAAGGGAAAGAGAAAGTTTGAATGATCTAAAAGGAAAAAAATCTATGTCTTTGTGAGGAAAATAACAGATTAAATTTAGGGTTAAGAAACATATCTATATATAGATATTTATTTATTCACATTAGTCCCTAGAATTTACTTTAATTTTATATTAGCCCCTTTTTCTATGTTGACTCATAGTATTTTCTTTATTGATGTTTCAACCCCTGTAACTTATTAATGATTGTCTAAAATTTCCTTACTCAATAATTATATTATTTTAGTATAAATACGGACAATAGTAAAAGTTTTTATTGTGAATTTAGTTAAGATTTTTTTAATTTCGGGAATGTTCCATTGCAAATATAGCCATGTTGTGATGAACTATGTTACTAAACTTTGTATGTTCACTTGTTTTAATCTTTGTGAGTGCATGTATGTAACAATGAAAAAATTAAAAACCCACGATAGTTACCGAAACTAACAAACGCAAAGATAAAAAAGTTAGGGCACAATCTGATTTATCAGATGACAAGTATGCACTTGTTCTCCCTTACTTTCGAATTGTTAAAAAGGATATGTTGTATCAACATGTCACGCCCCGTCTCATGGGAACGGCATGTGACAACTTGAGAAGGGACACACATGTTACTCAACTATCAAGTTACTGCAAGGCTTTAAAACAATTGGAATGAAGAAATACTGAATAGGATTCACAAGTTAAAAATGTGCAAAATATGAAACACAAATATAAGAAATATGCTTGTCACAATTACAACAAGGCTTCCAAGAAACAAGACAAGCATACAAACCATGCATATAGAGTAATAATATGTACTAGTGGATCTATGCCCTTATACAATGCAACATGTTCAAGAAGAAACACATATAAGACTGGAAATAAGAAATATAGGTACGAGGATACTCAACACTTTGTCCCACAGCAATGGCACTAGATGCTAAAGCCGGGAAATGAGAGAGACGATGAGTAACTAGAGTCATTCAGTGAATGAGTTAGCACAATTCTAAAAGAATATACAAACGAATCAATAAAATCTACAAAGCTAAGCTTTTGCAATAATACATATAGACTTTGAACTTTCTAGCATATATAATAATATACATTTGAATAAGAAAATTATAGATAGAATACAAGAATTTTTTTTTTTTTTTGGCTCAAACGAGGGTTCAAATTCATAACTCATGAATGGCATAATATGAGTATTGAAAACCATAAAACATAAACTAATCATCAAACCAATTTTCTTTCCAAAGAGTATACAAATTATCACGTCTCAAATATTTGCTTTGTATAAAGATATACCTTCTTAAAATAGGAAGTTTGCATCTCGAGCAAATGAATAATGATCTAGAAATCCATGTAACTCTAGTCGTGGCCACGGATGAATTCAGAGCCATTAAGGTCCTCATACCCTTGGCTTTGACCCATCAGTCGACCGTGTGGTGACTTCGGGTGCCCTTTGCACATCCAGTTTGGGCTCTACACTCCCACCTATAGTATAAGTAAATCCGCT
This sequence comes from Dioscorea cayenensis subsp. rotundata, assembly GCF_009730915.1. Classification (NCBI taxonomy): domain Eukaryota; kingdom Viridiplantae; phylum Streptophyta; class Magnoliopsida; order Dioscoreales; family Dioscoreaceae; genus Dioscorea; species Dioscorea cayenensis. The sequence continues at coordinate 82,075 of NW_024088319.1, forward strand.
GGTCATCCACGCCACCTCAATAGGCTAGCCCAAAAAAACCGTCTCATTTGTACTAGGATGGGATATGCCCATCACCATCAAAGTAATTCAATACATGCATATCTCACCATATGATCCATATCTGGAACAACATGTAAACATTGGGAATGAAAGCCATTTCCACAAGTATCAATGTTAGAAGCATGTTTAAGTAAACAAGGTCTCATAAATGTTTTCAACTCCAAAATACAAGTATCGTCATGAAGACATTCATTCAAACATCAAGTGTTTCATATATAATTCAATAGCATAAAAATTCCTTTCCAAACTGATCGAAGCATTGATTTAGGTATGATAAAACCATAAAATACTTTCAAATAAAGCAATAAAGATCTTTCGATAATATTATATTAGAATTATGTAATCACATAACCCACTCACTAATTAGGCGATAAAAACCATAAGTCCGCTACTCCTCCGCTGGCTCCTTGCCTCAATCCGATCTTTCACTACCTACCAAAGACAATGACACACCTAACCAAAGCTGACCAAGAAAGTAAGCAAAAGAAATCACCAAAGGAACCCTAACTCTAAGAATGCAATACAACCCTAAACCGGTCCTATGGTTGGCTCAAAACTGGCATTCTCCTAAGGGTTCTAGGCTTCAATCCAAAACAAGGAAGTAAGGAAACAAGTAAGTTCTACTATTACTACAGTAATATGCTATAGTGACCATGGATTTCAGCAAAAAGAAAGATCAGAGTTACAATCAAACTTGCAAGACAACAATGTGATACTCCAATCAGGCTTCTAACATAAGTAGCAACAAAAAAGAATAAGAATGAAGCTTTTCTCTAGCTCACATCCTAACCCTAGATCCATCATTCAACCAGACAACACGGAAGAAAAGATGAGAAATAAGCTTACCCATATACTTAAGGAGAAGGATAATGGATTTAGAATCTCCAAACTAGCAATATGAGGGGATCAACTAAGCTCATTCATGCCCAAAAAGACACCAAGGGATAAGAGAGAAAGAGAGGAAAAAGAAAGAGATAGTAAAATCACTACAAAAGAATCTCCTAAGAAGGGCTTAGAAAGCCTTAAACATGTAGCTAAGGCGTGTTGTGCAGCCACCTTGCAGGTGCACGCCACCCGCAAGGCTGCCTAGTACAAGCCTGCACCCACCTTGGGTGCACACGTGGGGTGCCCAGCGCGCGCCCAAGCTCAGGGGCGCTGTACAACTACCTACGGCTGTGGGCACCTTGTCGAGCTTCCTAAACAGCTTTTGTGCACAGCCAGCACGGCCTTGGGCTCATGTCGAGCAAGCAAGCAACCAAGTACATGCTCATCTGCATGAGTCAAATGACTTGAACACATTTCAAAGGACTCAGTCAAAACTACCGAAGCAAAAACAAACAAGCTCAAATAAAACTTCAGTCGATGCACACGAAAAGACTGAAGCACCACACAACAACTTAGAAATTTTTTACAGATCTTTACAAAGTTACACATTGGCATCCCTTCTATAGAAGCTTTAACTCAAATACATATTATATAAATGCTTAAATGAAATTCTAATGGACGAAGTAATAATAAAAACACTAGAATGGTGAGGCTTATAAACATGTAGTGTAATCTTCCAAAATAAATTTCAGATGAAAGGAGTTTTGCTATGCCTTATCTTTTTGGTGATCAAAAATTAACTAATTAAGCATTTGATATCTAGGATGTAGTATGAATTTAATGTCTTTGTCAACTTTCAAAGAGCATGGATTTGGTGCATATAAGAAACTAATATACCTTCTTAATGCACAGACCATTTTTAAGTGACCAAAAAGGTAAATGTTTTGGTTAACATTGGCAAATTTATTTTTCCCATGGATTTTTGTAATGTCTGGACATGAAAGAAAAATTTAGTAATCCCATTTATCTTTTGGAGATTGTTTTTTTGTAACATTAAGAGCTTTGATTGATGTAAAGGAAGCTTTAACTTGAGGTGAATAAGGCGTAAACTCGCCTTTTGATGTTTTTCCAATTCATTGGAAATCCCTCTTCTTATTGTTGTTCCTTTTCTTGTAGTTATTCTTTTTTTCAAATTGATTATTATTGATGTTATTGTTTATAGATTGATCCATAGTAGATTGATTTAATTCAAATTTGAGTTTTTAGTTAAATATCCATCACGTACGCTTGATTGATTTTTAAATTAATTAAACCATATCAAAACTTGATTGACCTTGGATTTGACTAGAATTAATTAACCTAATTTCATAGCATTCATTAAGTTCAATTTATACTTTATTTAATCATTAGCTTGATTTGGCAAAGTTAGCATGTCAAATTTGATTTTACTTTAACAAACTTTATTATTATTTAGGTTAATTAAACTTAGTTTGATTTAATTTGGCTCGGCTCAATTTGTTTGATTTGTCCTTTGTAATATTTGAATTTAATCCAATTTGAATTGATTTCAATTCAACTTCGTACCTTATTTTAAGTTTGGTCTAGTTCAGTTAAGACTTGGTTTTGATTCAAAGTGTGGTTCAAGCTAATTTCAAATCTAATCTCGTTATTTACCTGACACAGAAAAAGTTGTTAGGGTGTCAAAATCCATGCATCTCAACTTTCTAGAGGCTGGTAGGGACCCAAAGAAAAGAAAAAAGGAAAAGAGGGAATCCAAGCGAGAAGATTAATCTGGGTTCAATTTGGTTGTTTTCAGTCTAATATGAGATAGCATTGGTTCAATTCAAATTGATTTAATAGGGTTTGATTCAATTTGATTTGAATTGGGTTTATTTGACTTAACTTGGTTTTGTTTATTCTATTCTATTTCAGTTGGTTTGATCACAATTTGTTAGTTTACCTCATTTTAGTTCATGTCGAGTACATATATTTTTAAAATAGATTTTTTTTTTTATAAAACATATACTTATAAAAACAAACTCATAAGAAATTTATTGAAATTTTTAAAAAAAAATCATTTACCCTACACTATATAATATTTATAATAAAGTTAAATTAATAGCGAGGCAGGGCGGGTGGGGCATAGGAAAACCAAACCCGCCCTGCCCCGATCAAAGTGGGGTGGATCGGGACGGATCGAGTCAGAAAAAATGGGTCGGTAGGATTTTTGCCATCCCTTATTGAACTAGGTGATTAGACCCATTTACATAGTATTTATGGCTTTGGTTTGACTTCCAGCTAACTTTGATCTCTTGCCCTTTTAATTTGGGCTTAGATTTGTTGATTTGACCCGTCCTGATTTTAACCCTGATCTCCCACCCTCTTTGATTTGGCCTTTGATTTGTTGATTTTGAATCAAACTTTAGTTTGATTTCAACTTGTATTTGAGTTTGATATCTTATATTTTATTATTAAGATTTTATCACAAATTGGTTTACAATATTTTATTACGACCCTCGAATTTTTTTTTGCAGTTAATAAAATATCTTCTCTATATAAAATGCAAAAACAGTGTTCCCTCTCCAAAAATCCACATAGACACAACTGGGCTCGAGTAAAAAGATGGCTAATTTATTAAAATATTGTGTTTTTTTAAATTATTTCCCAAAATGCGCATTTCCATAATTATTTACAGAAATGCGCATTTTATATTTTTTTATTATTTTTTTAAATTAACCGGTCCCACTGTGATTTTTTAATATTTAAATTTAATTTTTTTTAAAAACTAGAGGGGCCCGTTATTTTTTTAATATTAAGTTTTTATTTTTTTAAAAAACTGTGGGCCCGGTAGTTTTTAAATTAAAAACATTTTACATCCAAACCCTTATAATTTTCATTAATTTTTCTTATAACTTATTTTTTCTCACTTCTACTATGTTATTTTTGCTTTCACTAATTGTAACCGGCTGTTAATAATTTAAATAAATAATTTTAATATTTTTTCATCATAATCAAATTTTAAATATTAAAAAAATTTCACATGTAAAAATTACTCCCATAACTAAACCAAACTCACTTGATATTTTAAATGAACTAAAACAATTACCTATATTATCAAATAATTTAATAAACATTATGGCATACGACTTGGACCAGCGACATTTGAACAATTTTGACGATTATGACCTTCATTACTGACATAAACTACTAACGCTTTTGGTTGATCGCTTCTCTTATGTCCATTTCATTACCAATTCTACTGGATTTTGGACGTCCCCGAGTCGGTCTTCGCATTGTAAGATCGGGGATATAAAGCGTGGACCATTATAGGGGTTTTCGATGATCTCTCATTTGATATTGCGTGAAACTCTTTATGGTATACATTAAAAATTATCTCAAGCCTATAAACATTATCTACATATGCTTGCCAATGTAGATAAATATATGCACACGCTGCAAGAACATGGCGACAAGGAAAATGAAGTGTTTGAAACTCACCGCAATCACACCATCGTTTTCTCAAATCAATGTGGTAACTACCGTACTATACCACCACATTGAGGTGGTGCCATTTCATCTACCATAAAAAGAATTTTTCTTCACGATCAAATTGATGAACATAAATACTACATGTTGTTTGTTGATTTTCCTGAATTGTCTTCATTAGCACTTCCGAGAATATTTGACCTGATGCAATTTGAGCTTGTGCATGTACATCTTTCCTTACAAATAACTCAGCAAGTCGAAAGTAAGTTAACTTAACTAAGGCTGTTATAGGAAGGTTCCTTGTTCCTTTTAACACTGAGTTAACACATTTAGCTAGGTTGGTGGTCATATGACCATACCTTCGACCTTCGATGTCAAATGATTGAGCCCACTTCTCCCGCGGTATGTTATCTAACCACCCTCGCTGCCTCTATGTCAAAAGTCTCAAGTACGCCATACCAATAGTTAAAATCATGAGATGTTTTTCGAGTAACCTCGCATTAATAACCAAAAATTTTAAAAATAATAACAATGACAGATTGAAACTATTAAAATTTAGATTTACAACTTACCAATGTTAACAACTATTCGCTGTATTTCTTTTATTTTTGAAACGACGCATGAAGTTCACAGTGATATATGTCTAATACAATAAAACATGATAGGCGTGAGGTGGATTCATCCTGACGGCCAATTGCTCTAAATGCTCCTTTGATAGATTGGTGACGGTCAGAAATAAAACATATGCCTTCTTGTGGTGTCCCATCAAGTCGTAGATGTTCTAAGAAGAAACGCCATGCATCTAACGTCTCTCCTTCCATAATGGCAAATGCAATTGGAAGAATGTTTTTATTGCCATCTTGTGCAATTGCCATTAACAAAGTCCCTTTATATTTTCCATAAAGATGTGTACCATCTATCTGTACTACCCGCTTACAATATTTGAAAAGCCTCTACACATGAAGGGAAACTCCAAAAAGAGCCTATGGAAAATATTAGTATCACTGCACTCGTAATTTTCATTATATGTCGTTGAGTCTCGGAGATCGATTATTGTCCCTAAGGACAAATTGTTGTAATGTCGCTAGCCATTTCGATGAACTCATTGTATCGACTCCTCCCGCCATCGAATGCGCATTCAATCGCTTTTTGTTTTTGCAATCCATACCTTTTTATATGTCGGTGTGTACCCATATTGGTTCCTGATCTCCGCTATCAAAACAGAGACGTTGATAGATGGCTTCTCCTTGACTAGTGCCTGTATACAATGGGAAATCATGTTTGAATCTAGCTTTGAATGATCTTGGGAGACCATCGCTGTTGTACAAGTGTGTGGGCCGCTGTATTTTGTAATCTCCCAAATCTGCTTCCTCTTACTATAGGATGCGCGAACTCTCCAACTGCATCCATCGCCATATGACTTGCATCTTCCATAATACCGAGTTGGATCCGACTCAATTACTTTATATACCATGGACTTCTACAAGTAATAATTTTTTATTGTTGTGCATCATTTTTGTTTTGAAACTGCATACCTACATGCAATTCTCCATCTGCCATTGCCCCTCTTAATGTGTTAACGTACAGTGAAGGGTATTCAGGAAATTCTGGTACAGACATTGCTTCTAAATCAAGTGCCGTCATATGTACCGGAGGCTCATATGGTGGCATCGTCATTTCTACGCCTTCTCTCTGTCTGTTAGCATCTTCCGCATTGTAATCTTCTAAGCTTGCTTCGCTATTGTCTGTGTAGTTATCCTCATCTTGATCATCTCCGCTTGAACTCCCATATTCACCAAATTCATTTTCATGACTAGTTTTGTTATCGGTTCTATGGTGTGTTGATGTGCTTGGTGGTTGTTGTGAAGCAGTGAAATTGAAATTGAAATTGTGTTGTAGATTATCCCATGCCCTCCATTCTGTTGAAAGCCTTTCTGGTGGAAATGTTTGTCATTTCTATTAATTTGATGTTGAGAAAAACCACCCGATCAAGTCACAACACTAAGCTCCACATACAATTCTATAACTTGAACATCATGAAATGCTTGATGGCAACTAAACATCATTTGAACATCTCGGTCATTATGTAATTTGAAAGACCGATAGTAGATCTTACCTTGACTTGAGGAAATAGGCATACATGTATTTGATATGTGTAATTATTTGATCATCCGTAATTTCTATATTTTTCTTTAATGGTTCTCTTTTAAATTGGCTAAAGAGATATCATTTTCTATATAAAAACAAGAATGATCATCCGATGAAAATATTGACGTCTCCTCACTTGTAGTGATTGAACCATTATAGTAAACCAAAGCAAGTGATTTTTCTGCTGTTGTAGAAAATGAGGTGAGTAGACCGTTAAGTTATATTATATATAAAATGTATATTTCCCATAAATACTTATAGGAATACGTAATTAGGTAAATAATTAAAAAAATAATGTTTTAATAAAAATCAGACGGGAAGTTTATATGAAAGTCAACTAGTTAACTACGGATACATACCGAGTCCATTGATCAAAATTGAGTAACTACCAACCGTAGTGGAAGCTTGTTCTTTCGTCAAGAGTTCCTACGGACCTTGGTCGGTGTTCCTCTCGACCAAGGTTATCTCCATTGTTCAGTATAGCAAAAATATGAATTTTGCTAGATTTAATGTAAAAAAAAATAAAATAACTTTGCAAGAAAATAAAAAAACTACAATGACAAAATATTTTAAAGAAGAGCTTCTCTCTATATTGATAATTTTTTTTCTTATAGAAATACTTGTGTGTTTTAGAAAAGGAACTTGGAGGGTTTATATAGGCCTCCACCTAACAAATGGATGATCAAGATCAATTTCATCCAATGGCTCTCATTAATGGGGTAGGTGCCAGATGCCACCAATAATTCATCCCAACAACCACCATATGATGAAAAAATATTAAAATTATTTATTTAAATTATTAACAGCCGGTTACAATTAGTGAAAGTAAAAATAAAATAATAGAAATGAGAAAAAATAAGTTATAAGAAAAATTAATGAAAATTATAAGGATTTGGATGTAAAATGTTTTTAATTTAAAAACTACCGGGCCCGCAGTTTTTAAAAAAATAAAACTTAATATTAAAAAAATAACGGGTCCTCTGGTTTTTAAAACAAAATTAAATTTAAATATTAAAAAATCACAGTGGGACCGGTTAATTTAAAAAATAATAATAAAAAAATATAAAATGCGCATTTCCGTAAATAATTATGAAAATTCACATTTTGGGAAATAATTTAAAAAAAAAACATAATACTTTAATAAATTAGCCTAAAAAGATCCCCCATGAATGTTTGTAAATGACTCAGGGAAAGCAAAGCAGGAAAGAAGATGCTAATTTTGCATCTGTTCCTTCAGTCCACCTGTAGATGCTTTGAATGATGCTTGATAAGAGTTGTCAAAGGTACTACTAGCTCAGGGGAAGCCATTCTTTTGCTAATGCTCATCAATGGATTCCAATTAAAAGGGAAGAACAAGGTACCCTTTTGTGGTTTTTAAGGAAGTGAGTTGTGTACAACTTGGATTCCAATACAAAAGGAATACATTATTACTTTAAATAATATGTTTCTTTCAAGGCCTTATACAGGCACTTTGATGTGTAAATCAAAAGATTTAACCTGTGTTTGTAGAGAAATGTAACATGTGTTTCTCAAGGAGCATGCATGGTAATTCTTAGGTATGTTTGCAATCACACTAAAGTAATTTTTTAAGGCTTGCAAACAAAGCCATAAAGGCCTATAAATATGTTAGCTTCTCATTGTAGTGCACTCCAAGAGAAAAATCATTTGTTTCTTAGTGTTAGACCTCCTGAAAGAATATAATCAATGGCCCATCAGCTTTCTGATCAGCATGAGAAAAAAGGAAATCCTTTGCCAATGAGAGGTCAGGTCAAGGCAAGAATTATAGGGATCTTGGTTGGATCAGTCATTACAAGAGCTGATACGAGAGAAAGCAAAGCCCAGTTGAGCCGACGTGAGTCTTAATTTTTTCAAGACCGAGATCATTCATTGTATAACAAACAATATGTTTATTTTCTGAATTTGCTGTCTGTTGAAAGATCAGGAGTGGAATAATTATTCTTAGATTTTTCGTTCTTGTTAAAGGTTTAATTTCAGTGTTTAAAGTCTATTAAGCGTTTCAATCCTAAGAGAGTTGTATTCCTGTACACATACTATAATGGTTAGGAAAAAGGACATGCTTTTACATATATTGACACAAAACAAAGGATTATTTGTGACAAGAATTTTTATTTTTTTATTTTATTATTATCATTTTTTTTGTCAAGATAAGTGGTTAGGCCATTAAAAAATCAGAGGCATGTGCAAAGCTTAGTAGAGCAAGTGGGGCGGCGGGGCTTCTCTATATGTTGGCCTTAAGACCACCTATACACAAGTACTACTTGCACTTTCAGAAATATACCTTATCCATGATTCAAACTCTTCCACAACCACTACTTGCGACAAGAATTTGATGGGCTCTTCACATTCAATTGGGCCAAAGAATTTGTCATTGGAAAGCTATGTGTGCCAGTTTATTTCAGTATCAAATGGATTAAAATCATTTATTCAGCCTTGTCATATACAAATATGCTATTGAGTTTGTTTCTGGATTGAATGCCAGCCATTACCATTAGTTTAAACCCAAACACTTCCAAACACCTCTTCCTATGTATATAGGACTGAAATACTTACAGTAGCGGTTAAGAAAAATTATATTTTAATATATTGAAATAAAAATTTTGATTTATCTTCAATTTTAATTTTACTATTAATATGATAGTAAGGTTTTCATTCCTTCCCAGTTTGGCTGTCAGAAACATTCACGAAATTCTCTCCCAAGCCCTTAAATTGGAGTGAACAGGGGAATTTTAAAACATTTTATATATAAAAATCTTGCATAAATTTTACTCTTGGTTATTGAAATCCGTAACTTCCACTTTGAATATGTTTTTAAATACCAATTTATATAAGTTTTTAAATGTTGTCTGGTCCATTTACTTTACCTCAATGTTCTTTTTTTGTCTATTTACTTATAAAATATTATTGTATCGTGGCCACAAATATATGGTCATCTTATATTTGTTTTCAAAACTCAAGAGTTTTTAAGTTTTCCAAATAATTTGTAAGATGTTAATTTGCAAAACTCAAATCAGCTTAGTACGTTATATCCTACTCCACTTCCACTGAAAATTGCTTATATGAGTTTGGAAAAGTATATTAAATATTAGTACATATATTCTGAATTGCATGTTAACTAAGAATCACTTTACAAATATAATTTTTTTTTTGACAAAGGAAACAAGCACTGTCCCACAAGGGATGTCAAGGAATTGATAGGTATGGTGGTGCACCAGTTACGGTGACTTAACGACCACCTAGAGATTTATTAACTCGGTCAAACATCACATATGGCAATTAGAGTCGTATCATGTGCATTCCCAGAAGATATTTTAGAAACCAAACCGAGTTAATAAATCCCCTTGCCATGCATCCCTGACGGGGAGGGAAATAATATCCACCCATAGGAGATCATGACAGTGAATGAACAGTGATGTTTCCATGTTTATATAGTATTTAATGGTATATGCATAGTACTTAAACAATATTGCCGACCCAGAGATTCGACTCTGGGTCTATCCATTCACCATCTTTGTAATATTCCACTACACCATGTAATGATTGTTACTTCAGATATTTTAAAATTTTACAAACTGAAAAGAGGAAAAAAAATGTGGCAGACTTGTAAATGGGGTGTGTGTGTAAATATGTAAATAAGATTAAGTCTGTGAATACCACAAGTGCACGGGTCATCAAGTAATACCTCGTGACTGAGCACTAGGGTTGTATTACTCAGGGAATGACAAAAGACTCTCATTACTTCTTTTCGCTTAATCAATAGCCTAAACGTCTACAATGATTTTAACTTTACTTCTACAAATTTATTATAACAATACAATTGAGGATCGTGGTGAACAAAAGATTATGTACTAGTTTGGTGCTAAGCATGTCAAATCTTATGCTAAATACAGTATAAATGATATGGAAAATATGCACACACTTTCTCTCTTTTATTCCTTTTCTTCTTTTCTCTCTTTTTTTTTCAGTCAATAACTTTCACATTTCTCATGAGGGATCCCTCTTTCCCACTAAGGCAAGCTTCATGTATCCTACTTGTTGGGAGTGACTATGCACTACGAAGGAGGTAGCTTTCTCTGTTGTAGATATATTTTACTAAAAACAAGAAAATTAATGACACCCCTACTATATAATATTACTTTCTAGACATAAGGTGCAAAATGTATAAAAAAAAGGCACAAATTAGAACAGAAACTCACAAAGTATTGATAACTGCTTGTGTATACATATTTTATTATATGTTTTACATACATTGAGCATTACTTTTATTAGATTTTATGGCTCATATTTGTGCATTTGTGTTCTTTTGTGCAAATAGGGTTGTGAAGGCATGAAGAGAGAAAGGAAGCAAAGATAGGCCATGGGGGCTCATTTTGGGGTTCTTTTGCATGACATAATGATCAAGACACAAACAAGAAATGCTTGTATACATGAGAGTGTGTGCCAACTTCTAAGGAATTTCAAGCCATTTCGTGAGTTAGAAAAGCACAAATGCAGTCACTTGATAATGTTCTAGCTTGTGCTAGAATTTCAAGAGTTCTCCCAATAGTTTAGTCAACAAAAATGCCACATGACCTACCACACGGACTTGTGCCTGGCCGAGTGGCCTCTGAAGAAGTGAAGTCTAGAAATACTGTTCACAGTTTTGTGTAGCAAGAATCCACACGGTTGTGTGGAAATTTCACATGGGCGTGTAATGTGTCTGTGTGGAAATTCCACAATGCTAGTGGTTGTGTGAGCGCCTGTGTGGACGCATGACTTCAAAATATAAAAAGCCGATTTGAAAAGTTTTGAAGTATCTCTTTGCCTATCTTTTAGAGAAAGGTCGACTAAGGTTTGGAGGGGTTTTTTGGCCGTCAAAGGAGCGCTTTTACGTCGTTCTTCATCAAATCTTTCCGATGATAGCTGGTGGACCTCTAAGGTGTGTGTGAATAAATATGCAAATAATGTTAAACGTGGGTGAGCAAGAGAGTCATATTCCACAAGAATTGCGAGAAACTCCTATTACTTCTTTTTTGCTTAATCAATAGGCTAAACGTCTACGTTATTTATTTAGTCTACTTCTACAATTTATTAAACAATAGAATTGAGGATCGTTAAGCACAATTAGAAGGAATTGGGTAGTTGTATGATAGTTACCTTGATTATCCGTTGAGTATGGTAATTGTATTCTAATATTGGACCAGAGGAATTTAAAGGCCTACTGGTCCTAATATCTTAGAAACCAGGTCTAAATTACTAGGAACTTATGATAGAATCTCTTCCTATCCCAGCCTCCTATGTTTGCCTTAAGTTCAAGAACTCCTAAAAAGGGTCAAATCAAACCTTAAGCCTAAAGAGTGATCAAACCCTAATCCAGAAACATAGTTATGTCTAACCTCTTAGCGCATGCATAGATCTAACATGGCATGTGTGTTCTAGTGTAAGGGCATATCTTCCTCACTACATTAACAAAGTAAGCATTCAATGAATCATTCAATGAATCACAAAATACTAGATAGATATATTGAATTATCAATCAATGTTCATAAGGAATCATTAAAATACCTAGACATACAATTCCCCTCGAATTGGAGTCCTATGGATAAAGGATAAAGATATGAATAAAGTTAAACCCATAAGAACTAAGAATAATGTATAAAGAATTCCTAAAATAACTCCCTCCAATAAATCTCCAAAGGTTGAGGTTGAGAGGATCCCAAGATTGATAAGACGGTGCTAAATCTCTTCGCGTCCCTTCCTCTAATGATGTAGGTTGAATCTCCCTTTTAAAACTAGCAAGAATCTACTAAAATAGTGATGAAAGTCATCTCCAATCACTTAGATCTCCAGAACTCCAGCCGCTCTACCCTATTCGGCAAAATAACTCCCTCTGAAAAAGGAAAAAAAAAACCTAGGGTTTATATAAAATCAGGTCTGCCATGGCCTTACCACGGGTGTTGTGATGCTTGTGGTGAGTAAGTTGTTACTTGGGGCTCAAGTTGCGTCCTGGCACGGCTCCTTTGGGTGTTATGTGGGTGGATCACAGTCGTGATGGATTCACAACGTTTGTAGTGAGGCTGTTATGGCCTCTATATTGCTCTCAGTGATTCCTCACTACCACAGCTTGATAACTGCAGTGTTAAAAGTGGACAACGACCATAGTGAGATGTCATCACCACCATTGTGAGCTATGGTGAGGCTCTGATTCTGCTACTTAGTCCATTTTGCTTCGAAACACCCCCGAATTTGCTTCTTTGGCCCTAAAACAGAATAAAAACCCATGGCGAACAAAAGAATAAAATTTCGTACTAATTTGGTGCTAAACATGTAAAATCTCATACTAAATGCAGTGTAAATAATATGGAAAATATGCACTTTCAAGCAGTTATCAATAGCTATTGGGGGAGCTGCCGAAAGAGATGGCAATATGTACCCTACCCTATGAGTATACCTGTACTCGTACTCGGTCAAAGAGGGTATTTCCCTCTTTGACTGAGTATAGGTATGGGTATGGGCATTACTAGTTATTTTTTGAGCGGGTACTAGTCAGGTAAGGGTATGCCCCTACCCTACCCATACCCATACCAATACCCTCATATATATAATTTTTTTTATTAACCTAAACATTTACCCACAATTTACCGAAGATCCATTATCATGGTGATTAATTTGAAAATAATATTTTAAATTTTCTCTTAATATATTATTTTAAATTTTATTTAATTTTTATATTTATATTTGATAGAGCATAATATTATCAAATTTGAATATTGGATTTATATTTAGAATCATAATTAAATTAAAAAAATAATGTTATAATAATTTATTCTATGAATTATAAAAACATCCTGGAAAATAAAATGCTAATAAAAAATCAATTGGATATATAAAATAATCAATTAATTTACAAATATTGTATTGTAATGGATTATGAATTTTTCATTATTATTATTATTATTATTATTATTATTATTATTATTATTATTATTATTTAAATTTAATTTGGTAATTTGAATAACGGGTAAGTTGGTACCTTGCGGGTAAGGGTAAGGGTATGATTTTTTTCTCAAAGAGAGTACTGGTAAGGGAATTGGTTATGGATACGGTTATGGGTAAGGGTTTTGACATACCCTACCCATACCCTACCCGTTGCCATCCCTAGCTGCCGATAACATCATTTCAGAGAGGTGTGTTGTAGGCTTGATGGAGGGGTCCTTAGAGAAGAAGGGGCCATCCTTGGAGACTATTAGCATGTATTAGAAGGGTTATTCTTATAGATTGCATTTACTTTCATTCGTATTCTATTTTGACATTGTATTGCTCCATGGAGAGCTAAACCGCTTGGTGGTTACTTGGACATGTAAACCCTCGGATTTATTGTTTTATTGACTTTTATTTCTTTTCCTTTAATTGAGAATTTAAGTTGAGTTTCAATCTTGTGTGCTTGTTGATTATTTTTCCTTAGAGTGACACTAGGGTTGAGAACTAAACCTAATCATTTTAGTGATGAGTGACCACCACAGCTAGGATTAGATTTGCTAAGATTGAAGAGAGTCAAGAGAGTGAGTTGAGAGGTAGCGAAGCGTCCCGTTTCCCCTTCGGCTTGATTTATTCTACCTCCATTTTTCACGAGCTCTTAGCAATCATATGTGATGTGACACGTTAAGAACATCCTCTCTGCTGGGACCTTGTATGGGATTAGGGATCTTTTGCTTGGACCAAAAGGTTTGATGTATTTCTCAGAATAGGGTTTATTATTTGGAATCCTTAGAACTCCAATCATTCATATGTGGTGTGAGGCATTGCAAATAGTTTTCTCCTCTAGGGCACTAGTCATCAATTGTCCTAGGTTAGAGATTTATGTGATTTTGGATTTCCACAACTCTTTTAATCTCAATTACAAAAGCGTAATTTTAGACAACTAAATCCCAAGGTCACCGGACGCCAATAAACCTTGGAATAAACTTGCTTGTTTGAATGCTTTAGTATTTATTTAATGTAATTCGTGTGGTTTGTGGTTCATTCTATATGCACTTGATTGTCTTGGATTGCACAAGAACTCTGTGATTCATTTTTTTACTGTACCTGGATGCGCTAGATGCTCTGGATGCACCGCCGCCTTTGTATTAGATCCACATAGTTTGGAAGGGATTTCATGTCCTAATATATTGAGGGATTCAGGTATTTGGTACCCCTCCAACAATCAGGTTTGAACCTAGATATTGTGTTTGACCCTAATTAGAGATTTCCCTAACCCTAGTGCAATCATAGAAGGAGTTGACCTAGAAGGGATTCTGGTTAACATGCGTATGGGATTAGGGGTTAATCACCAAGGGATTCGGGGTTAACCTAATTTAGGAATCTCTTGGTCCAAACCACCATTGCTATTTTAACCTCAGCATCCTTGTAGCTTTAGTAGCCTCGAGAAAATCCGCATCCATGACCATTTTCTCCATTGATACTTCCATTCCATCTTCCAGTGCCTTGATATTTTTGCTTAGCTCCATTTAAGTTGTTTTAGTTGTTTTCAACACTCAAACTCGAACTTTTTGATTAGACAATAGGTGAAAGGGAAGTAAGGGTAGATCCTTGGGCCCATGGAATATGACCCCTATGTTACACACAGGGTATTACTTGACAACCACTTACACTTGCAGGAGACTCATCAGTGTTGTGCATCTAATGTTTGATCATGATATTTCATGCCTAAAACCTTATATTATTTAGTTGTTCAAGGTGTTAAGAGGAAAAGTTTTGCTCATGTGTAATCCCATGGTAGGCACCTTTAAAATTACTATGACTCGGTAATGGTTGTTTATTGGTGAGCATTTAATGTTTAAGTAGAACTTTTTTCATTTTCCAAATCATCTGAGAAATATGCATTCATCTTGATACCTTAGCATTCAGTAAATCTAATCTTTCATCTAGATTGAGGATTGTCCAAGTATATTGTTCATGGTTTTTATGGAATATAAGAGGGCTAATATTAATTGAAGGATTGTATTAGCAACTCCACTCTCAAGGCTAAAGTTTAAGGTTTAGCATGCCCATCTGGCTCCTATTCTATATAAAGAGTTAAGACCTTTTCTAATAGCTTTATTTTCATTGACTATATAATAAAAACCTCAATTAATGAATATTTAATAAATTAATAATCTCGATTAAATAATATTTGCTTCAAGTCCTAACTTGGTCCAATATGCTAAATTAATAATTTCGCTAAATGCATAAGATAATAGGTTTTTTTTTAAACTCTTTCGGGCCCAAAGAAAATGTAAATTAATAACTTATTGAATACTAGAAAAATACCATACAAAATTCATGACATTGAAGTTTTTTTAAACTAATTCAATTTTTAAATTTTACTCTTTTCTAAAGTATGCATCTAAACTCATATGTTTAGTCTTTGTCTATGAACTAAACTCAGTCTCATCTTTAAACTTTTGCAAAATATACACCATATTTATATATTTTCTTGTGTTCAAAGCTTCTATTGCTAGAAATTCTTCGTTTAAATAAATATTTGATAAATATAGCTATTATTTGGGTCTTGATCGTTATTAACTACCGCATCCATTGCCCTTTAAATAATCTCTTCATATGTAGGTGACTCTATCACAATATCATATTTACTAGGATAGTTCAAAATCTACTTAATATCCATTTCATGTCTATATGACAGACTAGAAACAACTTTTTCATAAACCATAAATGCCTTCCTTTCACTAACTTGCTAAAATGTCATTCATTCTTTTGATATGGAAAACAATTTGTAATAGTTATTTGTACATCAATGTTCCAAGCTATATTAATAACATTATTAGCATTTAATATGTTAATTTTTTTTCAGACTTTGTTACTCCTACTTGATTATATAAAATATAAAATTTTTCTCTAAATTAATAAATATTCATTTATCAATAAATAAATAACCTCTATAAAATAATAATTATACTTGGTCCCAAGAGTATTATTTTATAGAAGTTTTACTATATTATGTTTAGTTCTCTAGTGTTTCCGTAGGGGATGTTCATTTTTTTTTATTTTGGTATAAATCATTCTGACATCCCCTTGTTTGTTTTCTAGTTAGTTGCATTGAAATTCTAGTACTAGTCTTTTACTAAATTGAGACTTATTTTAATTCTTGACCTTTGGATTGAGTTGATTTGATTGTGGACACGTCCTTACATGCTAGTAGGATTGTGCAACATTATGGCACAATATATCTGTGGTATTTCGACTCCTTTTTACTTGACCATCATGTTCAATTTATTTTTCTTGTGTATCTTGTGTAGGAGGAGCTTTTCGAAGTGCCCGTGAAGGCCCTAAAATGAGAGGCCATACTTGTCTTTTTCAAGGACATGCTTCTTGTCTTTTCAAAGTCATGCTTTTCCTTTCATTAGTTTTTGCTTTTCTCTTGGAGAAGAAAGAGACCTTGGATGATGTTTCTGTCCTTGATAGATCAAAGCTCCATCTTTCTTTCTCCTTTTCTCTTGAAGCTAGCAAGGTAAACACCCCATTCTTTCATGTTTTCTCTTGTTTTCTTCATCCTCGCTAGATGAACCTAGTGCTTGGGGTAAATGAGCATGTTTGAGCTTTGATTCTTGCACTATCTTTTTGTTGTTGTGTAGAATGTTGTTAGAGTATGATTCCCTTTTTTGTTTCCTAAATTTGTTGGAATCTTGAGTAAACATTATGCTTGGAATTTCGGGGTTATTATAGCATCGAGAGCAAATTGTCTTTTTCTTCAAATTCTTGTCCCAAAGTATAAATCTTGATGCATGGACTTCCTTGGTATTGTTTGTTGTAAATTTTGAGGTCTTTTGTATCCAAAATTTGTGCCATTTTCCCTATAGTTCTAGGGTTAGTGTATGAGGGCGTGCATTCTTAGCACCTAGGGCTTAATTGTGACTAGGGGCCTCTCACCTGAACCAAAAGGTTAGGTCTACATCTAGGAAGAGGGTTTCAATTGGAAGGAGTTTAAATAATGACTGATCCACCTGAACTCGAAATCAATCTTTATTTAATGTCTTATTTGGTCCTACAAGTTATTAACTCACTTAGACTTAGTACCAAAATAAATAGGTAGTTGCCACATACACTGTATAAGGTAGCCTGATAAGTGCTTGTATGATAAGAATGCGAAGTATTCTTTCCTTTTGATGAGCATTACTTTTATCAGGTTTTAGCGCTAATATGTGTGCATTTATCTTACTTTCATGAGTATAGGGTTGTGAAGCCGAATATTAAAGAAAGAAGCCAATGTAGGTCGTGAACACACTATTTGGAGGAAATCTTGAGAAGGTTCAAACGCGAAGTCATAAGTCGGGTTCAAGATGCAAGAATGTGTGCCAACCTCCTTGTATTCAAGTTAGCACAATGATTTGGAGGGGCACAAAGGCAGTCACATTCCAGTATCCCGACTTGTGCATTGATAGCAAGATCTTCACCAATGAAGCCGTTTATTGAAGAAGCAAGGCAATCTACGATGTAAACTTGTGCCCGTTTACGTTATCTCGATGAAAACATGGATTCAGGAGTGTTTTGGGCCGTTACTGTAGCAGGTTCTTTTCACAGCCGACCGAAAAAGTGAAGTTCAGAGAATCCACACGGGCATATGGACATTATCCACGCCCGTGTGGAATTTCTACAGGCCAGTGTGGACAATCCACAGGGGCGTGTGGATGCCTGATTCCAGCCCTATTTATGGCAGATAGCCCCGATTTCAGAATTCTTTTCTCCATCTTTTCCCCAACTTGAGAGAGGACGGCGGCTAGGATTTTAAGAGGTATTGGCAAGGGATTTGGAGATGTTCTATGGCTTGACATCGTGCTCCATTTGGAAGAAGGTTAGTGGGAGAGCTTTCGTCGGCATCGATCCGGCGAGGTGTATCCTAGGTCGGACAAAGGGACCTTTGGAAGAGTCAAGTCTTCTTCACAAGACCATCGTCACGACTATTGAATGGGTTTTCTATGGATTACTTGCTTTTACATTCGATTTCATTGTTGATTGTAACTAGCTCCATAGAGAGCTAAACCCCCTAGTAGGTACTTGGATTTGTGAGCCCTAGGATGTATTTGTTTCATTAAACCTTTTATTATGCTTCCATTAATTGATGCTTTAATTGAGTTCCAATCTTGAATGTTTGATTGAATAAATACTCCCTTAGAGTGACACTAGGGTTGAGAGTTCTTATTGGTAACCCTTGTGAGTGAGTGACACAACACGAGAGTTAGACCCAATTTAAGGCTGATTTCAGCCACGATTTTAGGATTCTTTTCTCCATCTTTTCCCCAACTTGAGAGAGGATGGCGGTAAGGGTTTTGAGAGGTATTGGCTAGTGATTGGGAGAGGTTCCACGGCTGATAAGTGCTTGTGCGATACGAATGCGATGCGTTCATTCCTTATGTTGAGCATTACTTTTCTTGGGTTTTTACACTAATATGTGTGTTTTTATGTTACTTTTATGCAGGTAGGGTTGTGAGGCCGAGTATGAAGGAAATAGGCCAATGTGGATCATAATGCACCAATTTTGGAGAAAATCTTGCTAAGGTTCAAACGCGAAGACATAGGTCAGGTGTGAGATGCTAGAGTGGGTGCCAACCTCATCGTATTCGAGTGGGCACATCCATTTGAGGGGCACAAAGTTAGTCACATTCGAGCATTCTGACTTATGCATATAGAACAAGGGTTCCACCAACGTGTACACCATTGAAGAAGCAAGTGATCCATGACGTGAACGTGTGCCCTGCTATGCTACCCCCAATGAAAGTATGGAATTAGGAAGCTATTCAGTTGAACATCTGAGCAACATTGTAGCATATATTGTCAGCCTTGCCACGACCGGCCGAGAAACCGAGAGAACAGAGAATCCACACGGGTGTGTGGAAATTATCCACGGCCGTGTGGAAATTCCAGACGGGGCGTGGAGCATCCACGCCGTGTAGTCGCTCGATTCCACTCTATTTAAAGCCGATTTAGCCCCGATTTTTGGGATTCTTTTCTCTATCTTTTTCCCCAAACTTGAGAGAGGCCTTGCTAGGGTTTCGAGGTTTATTGGCCAAGGTTTTGGAGAGGTTCTACGGCTCCGACATCGTGATTCCTTAGGAAGAAGGTTGGTAGGGAAGCTTCCGTCGAGGCGTATCCTATACCGGACGAGGGAATCCTTGGACGACGTGTAGAGGACTTTCCATAAGACCATCGACACGACTATCGAGGAGGTTTCTTTATGGATTCATTTCTTTTACATTCTATTTATTTGATTGTACTTAGCTCCATGGAGAGCTAAATCCCTAGTGGGTACTCGGGTATTGTGAACCCTAGGATGTATTTGTGTCTTTGAACCTCTTTATTATGCTTTCAATAAATTGATGTTTATTGTGAGTTCCAACCTTGAATGCTTGATTGTATGAACATTTCCCCTAGAGTGACACTAAGGTTGAGAGTTCTTATTGGTAACTTTGTGAGTGAGTGACACACCACGAGCGTTAGACAAAGCTAGGTTGGAGAGGGTTGAGAGGGTGAGTCGAGAGGTACAGGAGCGTCCCCTTTTCCCTCTGGCATGATAGATTCTACCTTCGTTCCTTGAGTTCTTTGCGGCCGTAATAGAGTGAATGGTCTAAGGGATGAACTTCCGCTGGAGCTTAGTTGCCCGTGCAACGGAGTGAAGCGTTGAGGTGATCTTAGTATCTAGGGCTTAATTGTGGTTAGGGAACTTCCACCTGGACCAAAGGGTTAGGTCTATAATTAGGAAGAGATTTATCACTTGGAATCCCTAGAGCTCATTGCAACTCTATGCGAGTGCGAGGTGTTGAGATTGTTTGATTTCTCCTCCGGGACATGTATAGAGTTAGGCATAGTTGACCTTAGATTTGGGACTATGTAATTAAGGATTTCCATGACTCACCATTGCATTGATTAGGAAGCATAATAGAGGGTTCTTGCACTTGAAACAATTATCCTAGGTGGAGCATTATCCGGGTACCCCATCTTTATCGATTACCTTACCCCCTTCTTTACTTTTGCTCTCTTACTTGTTGTTTTACTGTTGAGAATTGAATCATTGTCACACTCATTATCATTGATCTTTTACATAGCTAAGAATCGAATTAAGTATTTTTATTCCCTACTCCCTGTGGATTCGATACCCGCTCACCCGGGATTATTACTTCGACAAACCCGTGCACTTGCGGGATATATGCAAGGTTATCTTGTCAAGTTTTCGGCGCCGTTGCCGGGGAGCTAGGCGTTTAGAGATACTTTGCACTTTGTTTTCTTTGCTATTTCACCACATTTTCTATTTCACATCTTCTTATTCTATCATCGTTCTGATTTTCTTTTTCTTTCTTTTTGGTGCAGCTGCCAGGTTATGACCCGAGGGAATCCATCAATATTGATTGAAGGAGACCCTGAGCTTGAACGTACACTTAGAAGGAAAAGGAAAGAACTTGTGAAAGAACAGCATAATTCAACTGATTTGGAAGGAGAGGAATCTGAAAACATGGCAGAACAAAATGAGCAACAACGAACACTATCTGATTATGCCAGATCTTCAGTGTTGGGGACACAATCGAGTATTGTGCGTCCCCCAAATACAGCTCGAACTTTCGAGCTAAAGCCGGCATTCATCCATATGCTGCAGCAGTCCACACAATTCAACGGTTTGGCCGATGAGGATCCAAACAGTCACATAGAGAGCTTTCTCGAGGTGTGCGATATGCTGAAGATAAATGTGGTGAAGGATGATGCCATCAAATTGAGAGCCTTCCCATTTTCCTTGAAAGGGAAAGCGAAGCAGTGGCTACACTCATTACCTAGAGCATCAATCACTACATGGGAGGAGATGGTAGAAGCTTTTTCTAGCCCGTTATTTTTCCTCCCGTAAAAATCGAGAAAGCTTAGGAATGAGATCTCGTCCTTTGTTCAATTGGAATTGGAGTCTTTATTCGAAACATGGGAAAGGTTCAAAGGAGCTCCCCGAGAAAGTGTCCGCAACACGGATTCCCGAGTGGATGATTGTTCAAACCTTTTACAATGGTTTGAACCCTAGTACAAGGCAACTCTTGGATGCGCAGCAGGAGGTACCTTAGGTAGCAAAAACCCTCCCGTGAGGCTCAGTCAATTAATTGAGGAAATGGGGTTAAATACCTACCAATGGAATGCTAGGGAAGAAGAAAAAAAGGTGGCTGGGTCTCCATGAAATTGATGTGGTAACCTCATTGGCGGCGCAAGTAGAGAGTCTTAGTAAGAAGCTAGATCTCATAGCTTCGAATAGAGTTGCAGTTATGACCAATTGCACCGTTTGTGGTGGAGAACATGCTCCCTCTGATTGCCCGATCGTTATTGGTGATGTTTCTTCAGTGGAAAACGTTGACTTTGTAGGTAATGGCATGAGACCTAAAGGGAACCCATATAGCAATACTTACAATTCAGGTTAGAAGAATCATCCCAACTTTTCATGGAGTAATCAAGGACCACAAAAGGCCATGGGGCCATCGGGTTTCCAACAACAACAAGCCCCTCAAGTGGAAAACAGAATTTCGGGCTTGGAAACCCGAATGACGGATTTAGAGAAGCACTTGGCTAGATTTGTTCAATCTGCAAATACACGGTTTGAATCAGTCGAGGCTACACTTCGCAATCACACCACCTCTTTGCACAACCTTGAAAATCAGGTGGGGCAAATTGCAAAGTCTCTCTCCGAAAGGCCACATGGAAGTTTACCAAGCAATACGGAAACCAACCCTAGAGAACATGTGAGGCGATCACTTTGAGAAGTGGTCGTGAGGTTGAAGGGAGGTTTCCGAGTGAGAAGCCAAAAGAACACGCACCCGAGGTTGTAGAGGTTGAGGAGGGAGCAAAGAAAG
The DNA here is from genome assembly GCF_009730915.1 of Dioscorea cayenensis subsp. rotundata. NCBI lineage: Eukaryota > Viridiplantae > Streptophyta > Magnoliopsida > Dioscoreales > Dioscoreaceae > Dioscorea > Dioscorea cayenensis. Next base: position 104,457 of record NW_024088319.1, read on the forward strand.
AGAAAGAGTGGCATCCCCACCTTTCAAGCCAAGAATCCCTTATCTCTCTAGATTGAAGAATGACCAAGGGGATGAATAGTATAAGAAGATTTTGAGTTTATTCAAGCAACTCCACATCAACATTCCTTTTGTAGAGGCATTAGCTCAAATGCCTAAGTATGCGAAGTTCCTGAAAGACTTGTTGACTAACAAGAGGAAGTTGAAGGAGAGTGCTTCAGTGGTGCTAGATGCTTCATGATCGGCGGTGCTGCAAAAGAACATGCCGAACAAGAAGAAAGACCCAGGAAGCTTCATCATTTCGTGTAACATCGGCAACTTAGGTGAGGAAATGGCACTGGCGGATTCAGGGGCAAGTATCAACGTCATGCCATACACTTTCTTCCAAAAGCTAGGCTTGGGAGATCCTAGGCCTGCTCGGATGACTTTATAATTAGCGGACCAAACGGTGCGACATCCTAGAGGTATCATTGAAGACGTGCTTGTCAAGATGGACAAGTACATTTTTCCGGTTGACTTCGTAGTGCTAGATGTTGATGAGGATGCGGATGTACCCTTGATACTTGGGAGACCGTTCTTGCGGACTTCCAAAGCATTGATTGACATGGACGGCGGAGAACTCACACTGAGAGTTGGAGATGACAAGTTCACATACCGCCTTGCTGAAGCCATGCGGCATTCTCTTGATTTTGATGACAGTTTATACTTTCTAGACACTACTGATGAGCTTGTTGATGAATACATGCAGGAAATGTTCAATCCGGATCCGTATGATGGTTTGTTCGACCAAGAGGAGGGACATGAAGATGTAATGATGCTTGGGTCGACGGATGAAGTATCATCTACCACGGGGATCGTGAAGAAGGTGCTCCGGAGAATGAAGAGGGCTAGAAGACACCACCGGAAACGCTCCAAGGCTGTTGGAGACGTACATGAACCAAAAAAGTTGGATGAACCATTGATAGGTATTCCGAATCCCGATAATACACCCTTTACCCCCAAGAGACTTTGCTCATCATGCTTTCAAGTCATGGGTAAGAGGGCGACTTTCATTCATGAACCCCGGTGAGGTAAGACAAGATACGTCAAGCTACGTGACATTAAACAAGCGTTTCTTGGGAGACAACCGAAGCAATTACTGTTTTCTTATCTTTTAGTTTAGTGTTGGGGTCTTAATTTTTAGATGCTTGTGCTGCGATTTTTTTGTGGGTTTTTAAAAATTCATCGTGTGTTTTATGATGAATTGGTGAAAGTTTGGTCGTTTAGGTTCTATTTCGTGTTTTTCAATGGTAAAATTTGCATAATAGGGCAGGCTCTGAGTGTGTGAACATGTTCAGAGAATTTCTGGAGAGCCTGCAGATTCTTTCTAAGTCATCCAGTGAAAACACACGGGCGTGTGGAATTTCCACACGCCCGTGGGGGTTGCACTGCGAGCTCATACAGAGAAGGCACAGGGGCGCGCGGCTACCCCTCGTGAACAACCATGCGATCGTCACATGCCCGTAGGTAATTTCCCACTGGGCGCAGTGAATTCATGCGGAGTTGGGGCAGATTTTTCCCGAGAGCACAGCAGGCGTGGACTTGCCCTTGTGAGTAACCTTGTAAACCATGCACGGGCGTGGGTAATTTCCACACGCCCATGTGAAACTCTGCAGAGGAATTCTCTCCATCCCGAGAAAACACAGGGGCATGCAGCTGCCCCTGTGAATTGGGCATGTGAATGTCCACGCCCGTGAGGAATTTCGCGCAGGGCGTGTATAACACTGGTATTTTTCTTGGATGTCCAGAGAAGCCACATGGGCGTGTGTCTTCCCCTGTGGGTCGGATGCACGCGAGTGCGGGTATTTTCCACACGCCCTGCGTGAGAGCGGTCGAGTCAAAGGAGTGCTTTCGAGAGAGCATGGGGGACGTGTGTACTGCCCCGTGGTGCTCTTGAAGTGAGGTGCACGGGCGTGGAAATTATCCACGTCCGTGTGGATGCACAGAATTCCAAGAGACGCGATTTCTTCCTTAAAAAGCTTGTGATCCGTCTCATTCTTCATTTCCAGTCGCCTGAAAACTACTTCTAATTATCTGTCCAGCAGCTCATCGTTGTTTTGGAGGATTTTGCTTCACATATCATACCGATTTTTAGAGTTTTCACAATATTTCTTCGGTAACCTTTTTATCCTCTTTTCTTCGCCAACTCTTGTTTTTTTCATGCATTAAATATCTTTTCATTGCGAATTTTCGTGCATGGTGTATGTTTAGGAAGCATTTAGAAGTGGTTTTTAAATTGAATTTTTAGAGTTGTTGTGCACTCTGCAGGGAGTTTCACGCCCCGAGATCTACATGGGCGTGGGTAATTTCCACAAGCTCCTGTGGAATTCTGCAATATATTGCTTTTTGAGATTCTTTGATCGCTTTTCTTCTTTTGTACTACGAGATATGGCACCCTCACGTGAAGAAAAAAATGAAGTGAAGCGTCTCAGACTCACACCACCCGAGCCATTACACATGGACTTCTCAAACCCCGAGCAACAAGCTCGATTTGAGAGACTTTCAAGACTGGGTTTGGTCGACTTGTTTTCGTGGATTTGCAAGCATCGAAAGATATTCAGCAGGGTGACAAGCTGGCTAATGAAATTGATGAGATGCTAGCAGTGGGAAGCTGGAGGAGGCTATTGGCAATTAGTGAGCCGACCACCGCGCATTGACGCTTGAGGTTTTAGCATCTTTTGAGTTTCGTTTGATGCACGGGAGATTTGACATCACGGAGGTGATACAATTTCGGGCATTCGGACATCCGTTCTCCATGAGTGTCATTGCGTTCTCAATTCGGACAGGCCTGTACGACGTCGCTTACACAGGTATAGTGGAGTATGGACAATTACAGGCAGATTTTCCAATATCAGTGACTCCATATCATGCGTATAGGATTTTTTGTGGCCATACGGAGTATGAATAGGGGTGGCAATTTTTGGCACGACACGTTTACACCCACTACCCATACGGTCTTAGGAGGGTTTGGGTTTCGGGTTAATCGGGTTAGTGTCATAACGGGTCACCCGCTTATGACACGCCCTAAATTAAGCGGGTTCGTGTCATAAACGGGTTGACACGTATATGACCACGTTAACCCGCTTTAATATGAATAAGTAAATGTGTCCGATAGTAAACTTGATAAATTAATTGAATTATTCTCACCGCAAATATGATGTTTAAGTATTTTATGTTTAATGTCAGTGTGGATTTTTAAAAAAATATTTTGATTAAAAATTCGTGTCACGTGTCGTGTCGTGTGGCGTGTTAAACGTGTCGTGTTGTGTCATGTTTTAAACAGATAAACAGGTCATATTGACCTATTTAAGACTCAAACGTGTTAAACGTGTTGTGTCGTGTCGCCACGGGTTTTAGACGTGTCGTGTTCATGTTCTAAAAAATTACCCGTTTAATAATCGTGTCGTGTTCGTGTCAAGGTTAAACGTGTCAAATTCACAGGTCAACCCGACATGAACATGACCCGCTAACCTGTTTTGCCACCCCTAAGTATGAACCGGGGTTGTCGAAGGCCTCTAGCTTATCCCGGTTCAGCTACAGATATTTGCATGCAGTTATCAGCTGGTCCGTGATAGGTCAAGCAGATAACACAGCTGTTTTGACCAAGCTGGATTTGCTCTTTTTATACTCCATGGCCCGCAATATACCACTTCACTTGGGGTTCATACTAGCGAATATTCTGCAGTGCCAGGGTCATTCGACGAGAGTGAGTTTATTATTTGCTGACCCCTATATCACCAGACTTATTTTGGGCATGTGTTTGGGCGACACCTTATGTGGTGCGGAGAGGACAGTTGTGCCTACCCCTCTTGCGTTTGATACGATCAGGATGATGAGGGTTGGTATGCGGAGGTTTGGGGCCAGAGTCTATATTCTTGCTACAGCCTACCGCAGAGACCACCGGGGAGGCGAAGGAGATCTATCAAGGGGTCGTCCAGCAGATTCCCCACACCTTCTGTAGCACCGGGTACTCGAGCTTATGATCGTATTGAGAGGTTGGAGACCGATGTGAGAGAGATTCGGACTGAGGTAGCGGAGCTCTCGGGCCATACAGATCGGCTCAAGTACACGATCTTATGGCCCGGGTTCGACTTTCTACGAGATCTCATCGAGATCCGGACCCCTCGCTCCTCCAAAGACCTCCATCCTCGACCCCTAGCACTCGATGGACCCACCATGTGCATCTCCAGCAGCAGCAGCAGCACAGGAGCCTGAGAGCAGCATCGACACTTGACTTCTCCTTTACTTTCTTGCATTTTTATTTTTATTTTTTTCTTGTTTTTTTAGACTTGTTCACTCGTAGGATTCTTCTTCCGAGTTTATTTTTCATTTTTCGCATCATCGAGTTGTATTCATTGCTTCATCTTTTATATATACTCGAGTTATTTTGTCTTTATTGAGCTTCACTAAACCCCCTCGTGTATGCGTGTAGATGGTCTTGTCTTCTTGGGAATTGAGACTTAGTCATGGGCACGGCCAAGGTGCTGAGGCACTTGGCCGTGTGAGCCTCTCAACCCGTCGGAACACTACTCCCATGGAATTACCTTCATCAAACGCAACACTAGGAGTCAGGGGAGTATTATTTTGATTGCTTCTCCCACATTTTCTTTTGAATGATATATATATTTTGAGTGAGCTCGCATGTGTACATTGAGGACAATGTACAACTTAAGTGTGGGGGGGGGGGAGTTTCATAATGCGCACATCTTTTCTATTATTCTTGATTGATATATGCTCACATAGCCAATGGAGGTTCACCTTAGTTGCAATGATTGTATTCTTAAGTCTAGGAGAATTGTTAACATTGAATGTTTTCATGCTCTAGTTCTTGCTTGAATTTTTAGGAATTTTTGCCCGAGTTACACTTAGTGCACTACTCACTCTTTGAACTCTATTGGAAACTCATGTTCGATGTTAAAGGGACTAGTTAGGTTTATTTTTCTTGTGCTAAATTCTAAAAAAAAAATTATGAAAATGAAAAGAAGGAACAAAATAGTTTTATTGTTTATTTGTGTTTGTTGGGTGGAAAGAGCTACCACCTATGAAGTACGATGCTACTCTCATAAGTTGGATACTAGTTATGCCCTAATGAGAGAAAGAGCTATCTCATAGGATGAGTGAAAGCTATCACTCAGGTAGAAAGAGCTACCACCTCGAAAGTGTGAAAGCTACCTTAGCGGCCGCTTTGGAAAGGGCTACCTTAGAGTATGTGTGAAGCTACTACCATCTTTGAAATTGTTGTCACTTTTGTAGATAAATAAGTCCCTTGCACTTAGAACTTTGAGGAGTATATCTTGGGTTATTTTGAGTGAGTTCACACACATACACGAAATTTAGGTTTGTTGTCCTTTTTTATTCAAGTTTTTAGCTAGAGCATTGATTTTTTCGTATTTATTGTTAAAATTTTCCTTAATTGTAGAATGCTTTCGTTGTATACCTTGGTGAACCTAAGGTCAAGCACTTTCAATATTTTCTTCATTAATGCACAGAAATGTTTTTAATGTTTGCTTGAGGACAAGCAAAAGGTAAAGTGTGGGGGAGTTTGATAAGTGCTAGTGCGATACTGAATGCTGAGCGCTCATTCCTTATGTTGAGCATTACTTTTCTCGGGTTTTTACACTAATATGTGTGTTTTTATATTACTTTTATGCAGGTAGGGTTGTGAGGACGAATATGAAGGAAATAGGTCAATGTGGATCATAATGCACCAATTTTGGAGGAAATCTTGCTAAGGTTCAAACGCCAAGACATAGGTCGGTGTGAGATGCTAGAGTGTGTGCCAACCTCCTCGTGATTCGAGTGGGCACATCCATTTGGAGGGGCACAAAAGTCGGTCACATTCGAGCATTTCGACTTATGCACATAGAATAAGGGCTCCACCAACGTGTACACCATTGAAGAAGCAAGTGATCCACGCCGTGAACGTGTGCCCGTTGCGTTACCCCAATGAAAGTATGCAATTAGGAAGCTATTCGGGGTTGAATCATGAGCAACATTGTAGCATATATTGTAGCAGACGCCGCTACTCACGGTACGAGAAACCGAGAAAGCAGAGAATCCACATGGGCAGTGTGGAAATTATCCACGGTCAGTGTGGAAATTCCACGACAGGCGCGTGGAGCATCCACGCCTGTAGTCGCCCGATTCGATCTATTTAAAGCCGATTTAGCCCCGATTTTGGGATTCTTTTCTCCATCTTTTCCCCAACTTGAGAGAGGGCTTCGGCTAGGGTTTCGAGGGGTATTGGCCAAGGTTTTGGAGAGGTTCTACAGCTCCGACATCGTGATTCCTTAGGAAGAAGGTTGGTAGGGATGCTTCCGTCGAGGCGTATCCTATACCGGACGAGGGAATCCTTGGACGACGTGTAGAGGACTTTCCACAAGACCATTGACACGACTATCGAGGGGGTTTCTTTATGGATTCATTGCTTTTACATTCTATTTCTTTAATTGTACTTAGCTCCATGGAGAGCTAAACCCCTAGAGTGTACTCGGGTATTGTGAACCCTAGGATGTATTTGTGTCTTTGAACCTCTTTATTATGCTTTCAATAAATTGATGTTTATTGTGAGTTCCAACCTTCAATGCTTGATTGTATGAACATTTCCCCTAGAGTGACACTAGTGTTGAGAGTTCTTGTTGGTAACCTTGTGAGTGAGTGACACACCACGAGCGTTAGACAAAGCTAGGTTAGAGAGGGTTGAGAGGGTGAGTCGAGAGTTACAGGAGTGTCCCCTTTCCCCCCTGGTGTGATAGATTCTACCTCCGTTCCTTGAGTTCTTTGCGGCCATAATAGAGTGAATGGTCTAAGGGATGAACTTCCGTTGGGGCTTAGTTGCGCGTGCAATGGAGTGAAGCGTTGAGGTGATCTTAGTATCTAGAGCTTAATTGTGGTTAGGGAACTTCCACCTTGACCAAAGGGTTAGGTCTATAATTAGGAAGAGATTTATCACTTGGTATCCCTAGAGCTCATTGCAACTCTATGCGAGTGCGAGTTGTTGAGATTGTTCGATTTCTCCTCCGGGACATGTATAGAGTTAGGCATAGTTGACCTTAGATTTGGGACTATGTAATTAAGGATTTCCACGACTCACCATTGCATTGATTAGGAAGCATAATAGAGGGTTCTTCCACTTGAAACAATTATCCTAGGTGGAGCATTATCCGGGTACCCCATCTTTATCGATTACCTTACCCCCTTCTTTACTTTTGCTCTCTTACTTGTTGCTTTTACTGTTGAGAATTGAATCATTGTCACACTCATTATCATTGATCTTTTACATAGCTAAGAATCGAATTAAGTATTTTTATTCCCTACTCCGTGTGGATTCGATACCCGCTCACCCGGGATTATTACTTCAACAAACCCGTGCACTTGCTGGATATACGCAAGGGGACCTTGTCAACGGCTCTGACATCGCGCTCCGTTTGGAAGAAGATTAGTGGGAGAGCTTTCGTCGGCACCGATCAGGCGAGATGTATCCTAGGCCGGACAAAGGGACCCTTGGATGAGTAGAGGACTCTCCACAAAGATAGATTGGAGATGGTTGAGAGGGTGAGTCGAGAGATAGCGGAGCATGCCTTTTCCCCTCAAGTTCTTTGCGGTCATAGAGGTGTGATTTATTCTACCTCCATTTTCTCAAGTTCTTTGCGGTCATAGTAGAGTGAATGGGCTAAAGGATGACCTTCCGCTGGGGCTTAGTTGCTGGTGCAACGGAGTGAAGCGTTGAAGTGATTTTAGCACCTAGGGCTTAATTGTGACTAGGGACCTTCCACCTGGACCAAAGGGTTAGGTCTACATCTAGGAAGAGGATTTATCACTTGGAATCCCTAGAACTCATTGCCATTCTGTATGAGTGCAAGGTGTTGAGATTGTTCGATTTCTCCTCCGGGACATGTATAGAGTCAAGCATGGTTGACCTTAGATTTGGGACAATGTATTGAAGGATCTCCTTGACTCATTAATGCATTAGTTAGGAAGCATAATAGAGGTTTTGCACTTGAACCGATCGTCCCTAGGCGGAAACAAATATCCTGAATACCCCATTTATATCGATTGCCTTACCTCCCCTTTACTTGTGCTTCTCTTTCTTGTCTCTTTTATTCTTGTTTACATTACATCTTGTTAACAAACCCGTTATTCATCTTCACTTGGTTAAGAAACAATTTCAAGTATTTTTTTATTCCCTACTCCCCAGCGGATACGATACCCACTCACCGAAATTTTATTACTCGACAAACCCGTGCACTTGCGGGACATACGCAAGGGGTGTCGTCATAGCCCTTTTCTCATGGTAGGGCACCCTAGACTGACTTTTACACTTCAAAGAATTAAACACTGTCTACCATCTTTTCACTCTAGAACAATAGCTTTCACATAGTCCCAAAGGCAACTCTTTCTCCCAGTAGGGCATACATCATATTTGACTTTTCAAGAGTAGCTTCACACTACAGTGGTGGTATCTCTTTCTGTTTCCATTTTTTTGTTCTTCTTTTTACTACTAGTACTTGCCCAAAAATGGCCATGTCTAAATTTCCAACATACTAGATAAGAAGGTCATATGCTCAAAGATAAACCAGAAATTGATAGAGTAAACATATGAGAAGAGTAAAAACAATATACACTAAATGCTTAGATTTCCCTAAGAGGAATGAGACTCCTACTCTATTTCCAACATCATAAGCCATGATAAATCAACATGAAGTATGCATATAAACACAAGGAAAAAATATCTACCATAAAAGGCTATAATGTCCCTTCCCCGCACTTAGAATAGTATATTATCCTCAATATGTGCATTATCGCTCAAAAACACTATTACATGGTATATATCTAAACACATCTTAAACTCTCATTTATAATTATTGTTTCCTGTTGTTGTTATTGTTGTTACTTCCATTGCGTGTCTTAGCTTTTCCTCTACCACCGCACTTGTGTTTATTATTGTTGATTCCAGGTTTGTTTGGTCAGCCTTGTGGCGACCCAAGAGTTGAGTGGTGGGGTATCCCTCATCAGGTTGTCATGTCTGGGTTGTCACATCCCGGGGGCTCATGGTTTTGGGCATTACAATATCTTCACTATAAAGTCATGCGACTTTTAGTTTTATTAGCTAAGTTAATTGCGGGATTTTTGTAAGTTGCCAACATAGCCTTCTCTAATCTCAAGGTAGCCCAACTCTTTTGAAATTCAGTTTTCTTGCCAAGAATGTCATATTTTAGTTGATGTGTGTAGTTTCAATCTAGTTGCTTGTGTCAAGCGATTTGAATTGCCATGTTTTGTCTCATTTCTATGTGCATAGGTGAGTCGCACACTAGGTTTTCAGTAGGGATGCTTTTGCTATAATTTTTGATTATATTTTTTTCTATATTGTTTTCTAGGGGTCCAAGTTGGAGGTATTGTGAGTTTAGAAATGGGCTTCCTCTTGATTGTAGATAGAGGATTGATCGGACTACTATTGATGTTAATCACAATTGTTTCCCTAGTTGTTGTTTGACATGAACCTCTATTCTATGGTTCTTCTTATTGATTAAATTATAGAGTGGGGAATTGTTAGATAAGAGTGTTTGAATTGGAATGTGATGGTGTAATGCTTGAATTTTTGGAAGGATATTTCAAGCTTGATTTCTGTGTTGGTGTTGGACCAATTGTTTTAAATGCTTTATGTATTAAGGGAACAATTCTATGTTGGAATTATATTTTGCTCTAGAGCTCAATATGACATAGAATTAGTTAGATTTTAGACTGTGATTTAGGAGTATTTTATTGAGCTATTAGAATTGATTTTATGTTTAAAGGACCTTTTGTTTGGTGTCGAAATTGGTGTTCGAGTTGGGTTCGGAGTTCTAACAAGTAGCAAGTAAGTAATCCATATACAAATTTTTGTATTTTATTTAGTTATAAAATTTTTGGTAATTTATGCATAGCTTATACCATCATGTATCATGTGCCTATTCTTTTGCTTAATTATTTGATAAAATAGTTATTTCTTTATTTTTTTGGTTTATTTATTCAACTATTCAATTATTTAGTTATTTATCTCTTACTTGTCTAACTATTATTTCTTGATCATTTATTTACCTACATTCATTACCTATAAATTTATTTATTTACTTTGAATAAAATTGGGTTAATTTCTTTAAATAATGAGATCATGCCAAATTATTTACTTCTGCCTTTTTTATTTCTATTGTATAGAAATTTAGAAAACCTATAGAATTTAAATATGCTAGGAATTATGTATTTCTATGACACTCGACATTTGTATAGATATTTCAACACTTTGCCTTTGAGATTTGTTTGACTTGCAAATATTTATAGTCTCCAAATCAACTATTCTCAATTCTGTCAATATTGGTCAAACTTTTGACCATATTGACATGAATTTTTAGGAACTAAAATTGCAGTTTTCGCATCAATTCATTGGTGAAACAATTAAAGGCTTCTAACATAGGCCACAAAGATAAAACAAATAACCATAGTAAATTTGAGAGACATATAATTAGAAAGCATTTCTATTTTTAAATTTATATTTATGTTGAAATACTTTGTCACAAGGCTTTGCGTCTACCATTTCTAGCTTTGCCTGAACAACCTCTAGCATCAGTTATTTTATGGAATATACATATAGACATATATTTTGAATTTTGGAAGAATTGTATATGTATTCTAATTCAACCTATAAATAGTTAAATTGAAATGCTATATATATAGGGGTAGTCATCTATGAAGATCCTTAGATAACACATCTTCTAAACAATGTCTAGTGTGATGAACAGTATTTGTACAGTGCTTTCTAAAAATGTCGTGTGTGATATAAAATATCTACATAGTGATGCATTCACATCTAATGAATCAACATCCAAACAGTACCTATGCAATCTTGACCATTGAATCCCATTTTTATACCCCAAAAAAATATAAACAAACAACAGTGCACTTAGCCCGTTACAATGCAAGAATAGTTGGGAGGACATTGTTCATGGCATTGTTCATCTCTATGTTGTGTCTGCCTCTCTCTTATGTATTCTTTCTCTTGTTTGATTTTTTCCTACCAATGCTCTACAAACATCATTAGTTGACATTTTTCCATATATATATATATATATAAATGTTTGTTTTATTTTGGAACTGTATTTTGGCGAATCACTTTGGTTATGAGGCTTGTATTATGATAAGACTGCTCTTTGAAATATTGTATTTTCAAATGCACCCAAGTATGTGATTATGATTATCTCTTTATATTTAAATTTAAGTTTCTAAACTGTGCATGATCGCAATATTTTAGTAGATTATTTACTGGGCTACCAAGCTCATAAAGTTGTTGTTAATTCTTTTTAGATTAGGAGAAACATCTGACAGTAGATTAGCAGGCTTTTGAGTATCACGTTTTCCCCAAGATAGTTGAGTTGTTATTTCTGTCTTGGTATAATCCTTAAATCTTGTATGTTGAACTTTGTGGTTTTTCAATTATTTGAAATTGTTATCTTATTGAATGTATTTTATTTTTGTTTTTATTTTTGCTCAAGAGCAGGTTTTGAGGCCTTGCATGCTTATGGGATCCTCGTCCTATAAACGTGTGACAGCTTATCTACATGTCAAGTCTGATGGTCAAGTTTTGTGGCGTGACAATTGTGACCATCATGCAAAAAGGTTTCAAGAAGGAATACCCAAAAAGCAATCTTTAGATAATTGATGAGTGCAATTCGTATCGTGTTTTACATACTCCCAATTCATACTTTCGCTTGTCTTTTAGCACTTTTTGGATACATACGATGCTATTTTGGGTATGTTTGTTCGTGGTACAGGAGTTTTGGGTTCAAAGCAATTAGGAGTGAAATTTTGGACAAAACAACCAAAGAATGCAGATTTTTCTAAAGGTCCAAGCCAAGCACGGGCAAAGCAGATTCGTATCGTGATTATTGTTGTGTGAAGAAGCCTGAGCAGTTGACAAAGCATGGGGTGCTTCCAAAGGGAGCACAATTATGCTCCCTCTCTGTGATATTCGCTGAATTGAAGCACTATTTATTCACAGGTGAATCACGTATAGCTTGCCCCTTGCACGGGCCTGATCAAGCGGAGCATGGGTAGAGCACGGTCATGCTCTCCCTGTGATTTTCTCTAGATGACACTTAGCCGATTCGCTCAGAAGTCCCACAAAAAAGCACGGTCTAAGCACGACCGCATTTAGACCATGTCAAGCTCTAAAATTCCTTTAGAACTCCCAGATCTAGGGTTTATTGGCATCTTTTGTTCAGAGGTTTTATTCTCCACTTGGGTAGCATTGATGATGATGATGATCAAGTTTCACCACACCATCTAATGGGATTAAGGTCGAATTGGAGGCACGAGAGAAATGGAGTTAGCTCATCCATGAAGCTTTTGAAGCTTAACTAAGGAGAATTTGTAAAAGGGGGAACCCATGATTTCTCATCTTAGTGCATATATTCTTTTTTCTCTGTTGTATGAAATCATGAGGGACTAACCATTCCATGGTACACCGGGATGTTGAACTATGTTGTTTAGTGTAATTTGACTACTTGTTTTTAATATTTACAGAGTTCTGATACGTTCTTGTGTTTATTCATATGTTGCATAACTTGGCGTGCTTGATTTGCATAGTTATTTGTGCAAAACTTGGCATGTGTGGATTACCGTAGTTGTGATTTTCTTGTGTAGTTGCAAAACTTGGAATGTATGAAGCCCGTAGTTACACTTGCAAAACTTGGCGTATTTGATAGCCGTAGATACAACATTGCTTTAGAGAACCCGCAAGGATCTTAGGATGTACCTGGTAGGCATTAGAAGCAAGTCAATACACAAAAGTACATAGGGATTGTCCCGGGGCATTGCTCTCTTATTGTTGAAAACTCGATCTTAGTCTGCCTGATAATTCCATTCTCTTTATCTTTTTCTTCTTGTTAGTGTTTCTTCTTACCAGCCAATTCTTTACCTGCTAGACATTAGAGGAGCAATTAGTATTAGAAGTTTAGTCCCTATGGTTTGACAATCCTACCCCTCACGGGGTACCACTTTACTACTTGTTACGATTTATACACTTGTGGAGAGTGCATCCAAATAATAATTTTCTATGTATTTTCACTCTTATAGCTTTTCTACTACTTTATGTGCTCATATATGGACCGATGTATTCCATGAAAATTCTTTTATGAGTATTATAGTGCGTTGGATTGATGACTCGTGGAATATTCAAAAGTCATTCATCGCTTTTCAGGTATTCAACAAGGCTTATACAACCAATAATATGTATAGGATGATTCTTGTGATCATCAAAGAATATAGTTTCACTTAGAAGATTTTTATAATTTCGCTTGATAATGTCTTTGCTAATGTGACCTCGATCTACAAAACAAAATTTGAGGCCTCCATGTGGAGGCAAATATTTTCATATTAGATGAGCTTGTCATGTATTGAACTTATATATGAAGACCGGGTTATGTTCCCTAAAACAATTTGTAGGACAAATTAGGGATTTGGTATCATATACAAAAAGGAACATGGCCCTCATGAAACAATGAGCTTCTTATTGTTGAGCAAATAATATGAAAGCTACAAAATTCTTGAAAGATGTTAAAACCAAATGAAACTCTACATATTAGCTTCTTAATGTGCCATTTGCTCATAAGACATTGTTGACTGCTTTTGTTAATGATTTTTTGTATGGTTTTAATTTATTTGAATATCAACATAACAATTCTTTTAGAGTTACGGATAATGCATGTACAAATTTATTTTCGCAAGTTTATTTTTTCACTGCACATTTATTTTTGTATTGTAGTATTGATGTTGCTAAACAATTGTGAAAGTTTAAATTAGATGCTCAATTAGTTATGGGCCTTGTAGAAATGAAGCCCAAGTAGTTGAGCTATTATAGATGTATACCTCCTATTGCTTTAGTTGCATTTATGTTAGATCCTAAGCAAAAAATTAGAATGTTTATCTCCATATATAGAGGCTTATTGTAAGTTTTAAGTGTTTAATGGAGGTAAGGACTCCCAAGTGTGGCAAATGAGTGAGTTAGATTCAATGGTTTATACTAGAGTCCAAATTTTTATAGATGTTACCGCAATTGATAGGGATGTTAGGTCACAACTTTTTCAATTGTATGAAAACTATTGCTCTCATTATGGCCATGCAAATTGAGGTGGCAGGACAATCCAGCAATAGTGTGGGAAAATTATTTCAGTAAGGTTAAGCAAAGAAGAACTTGAGATTCGCAGTACATAAAAGTTAACTCGTACTTGAACACCACTTTTAGGTTCTCTGAAAATACCAATGTAGATATGACCTTTAATATCCTTCAATGGTGGCTAGGCAATGGAAAATTCATATTCCATTTTTTAAATAATTGCAAAGAATACTTTTGCTTGCCCTATGTGTACAGTAGTGTGCGAGTAGATTTCCAAGACAAGTAAAAACATGTTGGACACAATATGTTCCAGTTGTCACCGCCAAACATTAAAATGAAAGTTTGCGCAGATACTTGGAAGCATGCACACAACATCAATTCTCGACACTTAGCAATATTTAGAACTTGACACCGACGAACACGTAAGTGGGTTATAGCTCTTGTTTAAGGTAAATGAACTAGGTTGGCTTTGCTTCTTCTCACACCCAATAGAATAGGTAGGCAATTTAATTTGATAGGTAAAAAAATTAAGTGCTCGTCTGTCATTTTTTTTTATAAATTATTTTGAATTTTTATAAGTTATTTTTGAGTTATTTTTATTTTTCTTTTTAATGATTTTTTTAAGGATTTATAAAAAAATTTTCACTTAATTTATTAATTTTTATTGGATTTTTTTAAATTTTTCTTTAATTTTTTTAATTTGATTTCGTAAGTGCAAGCCGAAACTCATCGTTATTTTGAATTATTTTGAGTTTATTTTAATTTATTTTTATTATTAATTTTTAATTTTTTAAAATTTTTATATTCTGTTATTTTTTAAATTTTATTTTTATAATTTTAGTTAAAATAAAAAAATAAAAATAGCTGAGCCAGCCTGTTTAATTTGTTCCTGTCGTTCCTTCGGTTTGGGCCGGCCCTTGCCCACATTAGTGCAGAACTTTGTTGGTAGTGTATTATCTATATTTATATTCGAAAACTACAGGAGAGCTCTTGGCCGAAAAGTTTCCATTGTTTTAATAAACCCCTCCGATGTGGTGCTCTCCGTCAGGCCCTCGGCAAGCGTTTGCGACGGTTTGCTTATTCGCCGCTGGCACGGCCTTCTTCGCCGCTGGTGCCCATCTCTCCTACGTCAACGTCGAGCCACAGCGTGCTCGCACCATCGCCCGCGACAATCTCCTCCGTGAATACCTCCGCAATAAGTACGGCTACGGCGAGAAGTAGCTTCTTCTTGTTCCTACATGAGTTTCTCTCCAATCGCACATCCTTGCCATGCTAGGTATTTGTCTGTTGGATTTCATTTGGACAACCATTTAAACATTCATATATTCCAATTTGTTTGTTTGTGTATTCATCTCTCTGAATCATTCTTGAATTATAAATATTTTGGGATTTTAGTGGCTAATTGAGCATGAGAGCGAGAATTGGAGTTATCCATGTGATTCATTTATTACTAATAATTAGAGATTTGTGAGCTTTAGGATTAAGGAATCATTGTTTTAGGGCAAGGAATCAAATTTTCCTCTTGCTGAAAACTAGCAGGAGTTTTTTTAGTACAAATCAAACTGCTTTAAAGTCAAGTATCATCCTTGAAGTAAAAGGAGTGGTTATAGTTCTAATTGAGCATGAAAGTGTTAGAATTGGGGTTATCCAATTCAAGTGTATTTCTTTAAATGTGTCAATACTTATGGTTTGATGTAGCTTTGCATCAGCCAATTGACTTTCACCATACTGATATTCTGAAGCAAATCCCATGCCTTTTCTTTTAAACACAACAAATATACAAAAATTAAAAATTTTAATGATATAAGAAGAGACAATGCATGGACATGTCAAATTATGTGCCGTAGAATGCATGACAATTGTTTGGAAGATAAGATATTATCTGCATAAACAAAAACAATGTGAATCTTAATCTTAACCTTTGTGGATATTCATTTTCACTCTGATTATAATCATTTTGTTTGAAATAAAGGCCATCCTTCATTCTCTGTCTCTTGGTGTTTGTAAAAGACCTTGTTTGTGAGAGAAGCTTGAGTTCTCATAAATTCCTTCCGAGGAATACAAGGAAAAATTATGCTTCAACCAAGCCTGTATCTCTATTACCTCTGAATCATTTTTAATTGCAATGATTGTGTGTCTGTAAATTATATTCACTAAACTATGACCTCTGTAAACAATTATAAATAAATTGGATCAATTTTAGCTAAGTTCAAATGCGCTGACCATGTTTAAGATCAGCTTGTCTTGCGCTAATGTAGCTAAAAGTTAGCTTCATATGATGTGGGCTTGGGATATTTGTGAGTCTGTTGTTTATTGGATTGCCCACTCGCTGCTAGAAAAAATATCAAATCACATAGAATATGTCAAAGGTGATCTTAGCCTCTTAGTTAATATATGAAATCCCATTATTTTTCGGATCTTTTGGCGTGATCGGTTAATTATTCATCCATTGTTTGTTTCGTATTAGTATTGCTTTTTTATTTATTATTATTTATGAGTATGCAGAATTCCAATTTTTACTTTTTTTAAAGTCAAATATTCATCTCCTCTTCATTTATTTATTTATTTATTTCATTTATTCCTTCCTCTTGCATCTTACACAATTTCTATTGAATGTGTTATCCTTCACCTGGTGATGTATGATGCCATAAGAGATCTTTTGATTCATTTCTGTCATTCTCGCCATAATGGAAATAGTTTACAGATGATGGTGAAATAAAATGAAATGGCAAGTCTAAATATGCTTGAAGTTAGCTATAGAAGTTCCGCAATTGAGATTAAAGTTGTGTGTGGGTAGAGATGTAGAACTGTGAATGAAATGTAATTTCTATTTTTCATTCTACCTTTCAGAGCCTTTTATTTATTTATTTTTGTTCATTTCCCTTGATCATATTATTTAGGTCGTTACTACCTGGATCCAGCGCAATGGTGGGTACTGGAAGCCCTTGAGGGTCAATTGTGGGTTATATGTGCTATCTGTAACATTCAATTTAAAAGTTATTTTTTTGTTAGCACGAAAAGAGCAGAGATCAACTATTTGCTTCAAGCATCTTACATGCTAATGTAAATACTGCAGTTGTAGATGGCCATTTTTATTATCATTGGAAATTCATTAACTTCATTTCTTTCAGCTACAACTTTGGGTAATTTTGATACAATTTAAGAAAACTTCTAGGCTATTGAAGTTAGAGTTTCGTTATATCATGTGGACCATGAATGCGTTGTAGGTAATAATATCACCAAGTTTTCTTAAGTTTTATGATGGCAAAAAGGTAATTTTTGAAATATATTTTTTATGGGATGTTTCAATTTGCTGAAATTTGTCTTTGCTGCAAAGATGCTTTTGTTTGCAGTTAAGTATTTAACTTGCTCACCCTAACATAAGATAGAGTTTAGCTCTCTTACATTGATCATTTTCTCAATAGATAATAAAATGTTTTTTCCCTAAATGGTACTCTATGTTTGATGTGTTTGTTGTGTTTGTTGTGATTTAATTAATTATTATAAGTCACATCATGGTGTGTATAGACGTGAAATTGACATAGCAACTGTAAATAGTTATGATAGTAAACATGATAATGACATTTGTAGAATTTTTGGAGATGTACTCCCATACACGTGGATCTGATAATGTTTATGATACTATGAGGTTGTAATCCCCTGCATTGTGGTTACCCCTTGTAACCCCGACATCGGCCCCTGTGCCGAAGTTACTACTAACTCCAACATAATATATATATATAAGTCTAAATTTTTTTTAGTGATAGTGGGTTAGTAACCCCGGCATCAAGTTTACACCATTGTAACATAACTAATTTTATTTAAATATTTATCTAGTGAAAAAGGGATGAAATCATATTTATTACTCAGCTAGCAAATTTTATCTTTAATTTTTTTAAATAATTTTAGTTATTTTAAGAGGATTATAATCCGTATGTGTTGATGCACTGAAAAACTCTCATTCTGAAAATTCAAGTGAAGTTTTCTCAATTGAATATTTGTTTATTTGAAGTAAAGATGATTAAATTGTATTTTTTAATTAAATCATATAAATTTAAAAATTAAATTGGAAAATGAACAGATCAGTGAGTTGATTTTAAAATTTTAATTAAAAATATTTTGTACGGATAATACTCACTATGGAGGTAGAAATTGAAGTCATTTAATAATTATTTTTTTATATAAAAATAATTAAGATATATTATTTGATTAAAAAAATTAGAGGGTATAATAGTCATTTGATCCAATTTCTTTTCTATACCACTTCCCCTATTCCTATCTTTATTCCCGCAAACTAAACACTACTTTTATTCACATCTCCAATCCCCCATCTCCATCCCATCTCTACATTCTCATTCCTGTTCCTTGAATCCAAATGGGGCCTAATAACTTCGTCGAATTAAATAGCTTAATAGATTATGAAGAAGCTTATGGAAACCAAGAATGGAAAGGAGAATGAATTTAACTTACAACCTAGATAATAAACCAAAATTTATGCTGGAACAATACAACTTGGTAGAAGAATTCTTTTAAGTGTCTCGTAATGTTCAACCATTTAAACTTAATTATAAAAAAATTATGATAAATGTTATAGATTTCATGTTTTAAGACATAGAGTTATGTGAATTGTCTATTTGTAGAAGATGTGCTAAGGAATTATTCAATTATATATTTGAAGAAGAAGAAAAAATTTAAATAGTTCAAATTATAATAGTATAGAAAAAAAAATAATAGCACAACTACTTAAAAAGAATAAAGAATCTAGAAAATGAAATAGGAAAGCTGACTCTAGAAAACCAAAAACTTAAAGACAAAGGTTAGGGAATCCACGATAGGACAGAGATTTGAAGAAGTTGAGCTCCAAAAGAACATGACTTGTATAGTTATCCTATTGGACTTAGAAATAATAATTTATTAAACATAGAATGCCTTTTAGAATTTCTAGATAGATATAACTTCCCTATAATAGGAATAATAGACACTGTTGCTAATAGAAATTATATCTCTGGAGAAATAGTTTCTCAACAGTATAGAGAAATAGCTACTCGGAAATAAATGATTAGAGATGCTTTGGGGAACCAAATTATCTTAAAAGATAAACTAGTAGACTATACAATCATCATTATCAACCAAATTTATACACTCCAACTCTACAAGGTGAACCCCTTTTTAACAAAAGAAAGGCAACACAATTTATTTTTAAGAATGAGCTTTATTATAAATCAATCAGGAGGACTTATAGTACAAAGAGACTTTGTAACAATCTTAGAAAAGATAGATGCAATATACACAACCCTTTTTGTAAGAGAAATAATTTCCTGTATAGAGGAAGAAAACGAATTAGCATATGAAAAAGAAAATGATTGTGAGTTCCAGATAGAATATAATCAGGTAGAACCTTTAAAAGAGAAATTAGAACCAATTATAACAAACCTTAAATTAGATGGAACAATAGGAGACAATTTTGTTAAAAATATACATAGAACGAAAAAAGAATGTGTTCTACAAATTTTAAATCATGATATTAGATTAACCTGCTAAGTCAATAAGGCAACTCCATATGAACTCCAAAGTCAAGGCCAACACTAATAATGAATCAATAATATGGTTTTTAACGTTAAATATACTAATAGTTCTGGAAATAACAGTATATATTTTACCAACCACCATTGGAGTATCAATTTTAATAGATACATCTTATATGCCATCAGGTGGTGGTTAGAAGACCAATATGTTCCTCTGAGTGTTTATTATGGTGGGAGTCATGCCACCCGTACCCAAAAACCCATAGTTTGCCATTCACATTTACGAGAGACTCGACTACAAGACCAATAGGATCATTTGTAGCACCTCTTAATTGCAGTGAACTATGCCATCCAATGCTTATCGTAATAGAAAAACAAGGTTTGTTCATCTCAGATAATAAGTGGTTGTGAACTGACCTAATATACCTGGGACGCATTTACGCCTTATTATGGTGAAAAACCTCATTAATATAAACCTATATATATATATATATATATATATATATATATGTTAAATCTATTTCTACATTTTTTTACTCCTATTATTTTCACTATGTTTATTAACAATAAAAGGCGAAAGTCGTAAGTGGACTTTGAGTTTCCATATGATATCTAATTGTTTTTAATTCTTTAATATGTTTTTCAAAATTTTGTTGTTCATATGGGGTTGCCTTCATTTATGGACATTTTATCCTAAGATTTGGGTTTAAAAATTCGAGTATGCATTCTTCCTTTGTTATGTTAATATTCTTAACTAGATTTTCTCCTATGGTGCCATCTTGCTTTAAATGTTTTATGATAGACTCTAGGTTTTTTTCCTTAAAGGTTTTAATTGATTTAATTCGATTTGTATTTCGTTATATTCTTCATTTTCCTCAGTACATGTAATGATTTCTCTTCCAAAGGAGAGGCTTGAATTAGATCATGCTTTTGAAAAATAGTAACTACATCTCCTTGAACTATGAGACCTCTTGATTGATGTTTAATAAAGTTCATACCTAGGATAAACTTGATACTCTTGTCTTGATTAAAGTGTTTTAACCATGTTAAAGGCAAAGTGTATTTTTGAGAATTTATTCCTATAATACAATCTACTAGTTTTTTTAATAGAATTATCTGATTACCAAAAGCATCTTTACTGAAGACTTATGTAAGGCTTCTTTTTTATATTCTTTAGGAACGATTTCTTCTGAAATATAAATTCTACTAGCTCTAGTATCAATTATACCACTTACAGGGAGTTTAAATCCATCATGAAATTCTATTAAGAAATCTATATTTAGTAATTTATTATATCTATATTCTATGGGATAAATTCTTTAATTATTTTGATCTTGGATTCATATTTCTTGTAATCTATATTCTTCTTCTATAATTTGAATTCCTTTTCCTTTATCTTTTTATTTAATATTTTCTAAACTTAATCGTTCTACTTTACTTTCCAAGTCTTTAATTCTCTTAAGAAATTTAGTTATTACTTCATTAGGTAATTTTTTGGAATTATCTTAATTTCATATTATCCTTTCTCTTATTTCAAAGGTGAAATTAAATAATTTTTTAACATATTTTCTACATATGGATAAGTTGCATATACTACATTTTACTCAGTCTTAATTACATGATACTTATAACAGTTGTCACATTTTGTTTTAAAGTTTGCTTTAACTGGTTAAAGATTGTGAGTACATTTACGGAAATCTTCAACCTGATTATCTTGTTCTAATAAAAATTTTGGATTTTTATCTAGATTATAAGTATTACTCAATTATCTATTCATTCAAGATTCCCATAGGTCTTTTCAAAGTCTATCATTTGTCCTGTTTTTATGAGACTATTTACTTGATTTCCTCCAAAAATACTACATATATCACTATCATTTTTACTATCATTACTGTCAATACTTATTATGTCAATTTGTTTAGCTAGTTCTAATTCCTGATACATATTAAGTCATTCTTTTTTAACTTTATCACTCTAAAATTTTTTTAGCATAATGTCCTTCTACTCCGCATATATAACATTTATATTTTCTTGGCGGTTTATGTTGCTCAAATTTTTTGACATGATTTGGCTTAGGTCTTCCTTTCTTGTAGTAAGTGCTTTGTTTTTATATTCTATTTTTCTTGTATTCTTTGTGTATAAAAGAGATATGTATTTTATTACAATAACTATAACTTGCTATTTGTCTTGTAGCTTCGGCTTCTAGACATTTTTTCTTTTAGGGCCTGTTTGGTAACCTACAACTAGATGTAACTAGCTGTACTACAAGTGGAGTTACATGTAAAACATTGTTTGGTTACCTGTGAAACGTATTTTACACGTAAAATATTTTACATGTTATTGTACTTTTGCAGCATTTCAACTTACATAAACTTTTGCTGTAAGTTGAAATGCTGCAAAATAACTTTATTAAAATCACTTTCTTTTCAACAAAAAGCATAGCATTTCAACTTACCCCATTGCTTTACTAGCCCCATCGATAGACTCACCGTTCTAGCACTGCTCCGGTAGCCTCGCGCTTTAGTCTCGCCCTTCGCTTCGGTAACCTCGCGTCCAAGTCTTGCCCCTCGAGCATGAAGGAGGATCCGGAGGCCTGTGTAGATTGAGGTGGTTAAGGAAATCAACCTTGGCCCGTACCCTTTTGTGAGGAATCCTATTGAAGTTCCAGGCCTAAAAAGCGTCGAAAAGGTACCGCCTTTATCGTATTGCCTCTTGCTCTTGATTTCTAGGGTTTCTTGATTAATTATCATGTTGTCTGAAATTATTTGCTATTTTGACTATACTAGAGTTTAATTGTTTGAAATTAATGTGTCAATAGGGGAGAGATCAACTGACCTTATGACGTGTTCTTGCCTTCTCCTGCGGTTCAAACAAACTCCCATGGTAAGTTTTCAAGTGGTTAATGTGATCATCAAGAACAAAGATCATTCCTTTCTCTTTTTGAGATCATAATTAATTTTGTTATATTTATGACTAAGTAGATGTGATTACAATAGTGGGGTAGTTCATTTATCAATATCTTATCATGTTTATTTCACTTCTTTGTGGTGGCAATGGTGGAGGATTACAAGTAGTTTTAGATCATTTAATTAAATTAATAATTAAATGTTATTTCATTATCACATGACAATTGATGTTCACTTTATTGAAGTGCATATTGTATACATATATATTGATGAAAATAAATATCTTTTAAAACACATGTATATATATATATATATAGAAATTACTCCATATATCCACTATAACCATGTCTTTCTCAACCTAGAATTTTCTCAACCGAGAACCATAACACATTTTCTCACAATCAGTATAGTGATATTTATATATTTTTTTTGGTATTTATTTTAATTATCTTACTTAATGGCTATTGCAATATGACTTATAGATGGAGTCAAAAGTCCGAAGATGAATATCCGCAAATGCTTCCACTTTTATTTTACCACTATCTTTGCTTTAATTTGGTTTAGAAGAAGAAAACTTAGTTTACCATGGGAGCCTTATTACAATAGAGATGCACAATGAGCAAATTATATTTCAAGAATAATAAATAGCTCCAATAAGGCTAGTATATCTATGTTGAGAATGAAAAGAGTATCATTTTTTGGATTGTGTGATCTTTTAAAAGTGAAAGGATTGTTATACAATACTTTACATGTAAGTGTGAAAGAGCAAGTGGCTATGTTTCTTCACATTGTTGGTCATAATGTGAGAAATAGGGTCATTGAAGTTAATTTTCTAAGATTGGAAGAAATGGTTAGTCGATATTTCAATCATGTCTTGTATGCTAGTGGAGAACTTCAGGGTGAATTAATCCAACCACCTAATATAGTCACAAGTCCAATCATCACTCAAGATTCAAGGTTTATGCCATATTTTAAGATAAAAAATCTATATTTAACTCTAATTAATTTTTTTAACTAATTGATGCAAAGGTGTTAATAATTTTTCATTAATTAATAGGATTGCATTGGAGAACTTGATGGTACACATATTCACGCATCTGTTCCGCACGATATTGTAGTGTGTTTTTATGGAAGAAAGCCTTACCCTAGTCAAAATGTGCAAACTGCAATTAATTTTGAATTAAAATTTACATATGTACTAGTCGGTTGGGAAAATTCAGCACATGATACACTTGTCCTTTGGAATGCTTTGGAAAAAGAAGATAGCCATGATAGTGCCGGAAGGTATCATATCATTATCTCAAAATTAAAATAGTTAATTTAATACAATTGTGTAATAGGTTGTGTCTATTTTGTCAAAGGCAAATACTACCTTGTAGACGCCTGATACTCCACCCAACTGGATTTTATATCACCATTTCGTGGAGTTCAATACCATCTCAAGGAATTTAGTGCATGAACTCCATCAAATAGCAAGGAGTTGTTTAATTATAGGCATTCCTCTTTGCGTACTTCAGTGGAACGAGCATTTGATGCTTTGAAAATCGGTTCAAAATTCTAACATCTTGACCATTTTTTCCATTTCAAACACAAGTGGATATTGTTATTGCGTGTTGCATACTTCATAATTACATTTTACAAAGAGGTAATGACATGTATGTACCAAATATTAAATATTGAGAACGCAAGCCCAAGCTCGTGAAGAAACAAGGGAATGGTGTGTAATACAAGAAACAATTATGAATGATATGTGAATTAATAGATAAACCTGACTTCCTATTTTATCTTTTAAGCAAAACATTTTGTGTGGCTTATGGAACACTATATGTTTTGTAATTTTTGTTGTTTAATTGTAGAAAACAAATCATGGGGTGAAACTTGTTTATGTGGTGTTTTGTTTGTGATCTTATTACATATTTCCTTACATTTTGAAATGAGTTTGTTATGCCTTGCAAATTATTGAATATTTTTAATTGTGAAATAATTCCTTTAATGCTAATTATGTGATATAGATGGAGTCTTAAGACCTAACACAATAAGCCATGACTCTGTTGGAAGGAAAACATCAACTAAGTTCTGATGGACCGCTATCATGACATCTTTCATGTTGGCATCTTTGGTTGAGCAAGCAAATCTTGGGCTTAAATTTGACAAGGGATTTAAAAGTGTTGCCATCAATATTGTTGCTAGGGTTGTGGGTGAAAGGTTCAATTTAGCCGTAAGTGACACACATGTTTTCAATTAGCTTAGGTATGTAAGAGAAATATGGCTAATAACAAAGAAGATCAACAATTTAAGTGGTGTGTCATGGGATGATGTGGAGAAAAAATACTCATGGGAGAGGAAGAATACTGAATATACATACAAGTAAGTAGTGCCTTAGAGATTTTTATAATATATTTTAAATATTTGTGCATTGACTCTAATTAGAGCATGTATATTTATCTTTGTAGA
>NW_024088320.1:0-5668 GCF_009730915.1 Dioscorea cayenensis subsp. rotundata
TGATGACAATTAAGCTAAAAAATAAATATATCAGACACTAATTTGATTCAGCATTACAACTTTCATAAGATTTAAAACTCTTGAAAGATCTCTTGAACTTTAAAAAACTATATCACAAAAGAGAAGGTTTGCATCAAATACCAAGGTTAATTTTGATAAGCTTATAATAACATTCGCAACCACAACCACATGCACAAAACAAATTGCACAGCTGGGATTTAAAAGTTTTTTGAATCACTCAGACATTTCAACAAATAGTTTGAGAGGCCAACATTAAACTAAGAGTTTACCCAACCAATAACAACAAGCATCACAAACAGGAACCGTTTTCTAGAAATTCTAAAACACCTAAAACACCAAGTTTTGCAATATTTCAATACAGTGGATACTGATGGCAACATTGAACACCTTTAAGGCGACAATAACTAGAACCCTTACCAATAGTCACGTTTGATGAGGTCGGAGAAGAGAAGAACCGTTGAAGCTCCCCCAGGTGTTTGAAGGAATGCCCCCCCCCCCTTGATAGTTTTCTCTATATTCAGTGTCAAAGCTATGAGAAGCAATGAAAAAAAGGAAAAAGTTTCTCTCTTTTTTTTTTGACCAGCCAACCAGGGGTCTCCACTACCATTAATATTTATATCAAAAAACAGATGAGACAGGGAACATAAGGCATAGCAACCATTGGTCAGTAACCTTAACTGCAAATCTATTGGCCTAACCATAATCTAACTTAAGCACTACCATTGGCTGACTACAAATACCAAAAGATTAACTTTAATATAATATACTTATAAGACAAAACCATGGTTGACTAAAGTCATACATGTACTTCTTAGCCACCATGCTTACCATGACCGAAATCCACACCAACACAGATCATCAACCCAAATCACAATGCCATTTCGCTCACCATACAGGCGTCAGAGCATCAGCATGCTTGCCATTCTTAGCTTTACTAAGACTGCTTCCCCAGATCATCCTTTACCTTCGTACCTTCAATCACACATTCAACACTCCCCCTTGATTGAAGAGTGCGCATCCCTATCAACCTTCTCATGATCGAATGCTTCTCTGGTGGAAGTGGCTTAGTAAACATGTCCGCTAGTTGGCTTTCAGTAGAACAATGATGGAGAGCAATGACACCATCTGTTACTAATCCCCTGATAAAATGATAGCGAACATCAATATGTTTTGTTCTCCCATGGTGAGTGGGATTCTTTGCCACAGCTATTGTTGATTGGTTGTCACACATCAATCGAGTTGCTCTGTTGACGATGTATCCACACTCCTCCAAGATTCTCCTGAACCACACAGTCTGACATGCTGCTGAGGTTGCAGCAATGTACTCGGCTTCAGTCGTTGAGAGAGCAACTATCTCCTGCTTCTTTGAACTCCACTAAATAGCACTTGAACCAAGACGGAGAAGTATACCAGAGGTGCTCTTCCTATCCGACAAGGACCCTCCCCAGTCACTGTCCGAATAGGCTTCTAGTTCACCTCCATTAGCATAAGAGAACCACAGCCCAAAATCCCTTGTTCCTGATAGGTATCTGACCACCCTCTTTGCTGCAGAGAAAAGAGCATTGCTGGGCTGATTCAAAAATCTAGACAAGTAGCTAACTGAGAAGCAAATATCGGGCCGAGTATGTGTGAGATAGAGAAGCTTCCCAATTAGACTTCGATACATCCTCTGATCAGCAAGAATATCATCTGAATTCTCCTGAGGCTTGTCGTTAACTCCCATAGGAGTCACAGCTGGTTTACAATTCTTCATATTGAGTTGGTGTAGGATATTATCAATATAACTTCTCTATGAAACAAAAATTCCATCAGCTTCTTGATAAACCTCCAATCCAAGAAAGAAGTTCATTCTTCCCAAATCTGTCATTTCAAAAGTACTCATCATCTCAGACTTGAATTGCATGATAAGAGAGTTTGAGGAGCTTGTGTATATTATATCATCTACATACACACTTAACAGCAGACTTTCCCCATTGTCTTGCACTTTCTTGTAGAGTGTATGCTCACACTCACTTCTCACAAAACCAAGTTCCTGAAAGTGTTTGTCAAGCCTGCTGTACCATGCCCAAGGGGCTTGTTTCAAGCCATACAGGGCCTTCTTCAGACGGTATACATGATCCTCACTCCCTTCAACTGAATATCCTTCAGGCTGCACCAAAAACACTTCTTCTTGTATTTCCCCATTTAAGAAAGCTGACTTAACGTCGAAGTGATACACCGGCCATCCAGCATGTGCTGCCAATGCTAGAATTAGTCTCACTGTCTCCAGGCAAGCCACAGGAGAGAAAACTTCTTCATAATCCACCCCGTATTGTTGAGAATACCCTTTGGCCACAAGCCTAGCCTTCTGCTTCACAATTTCTCCTTGAGAATTGAACTTGGACTTATATATCCATTTCAAACCTACTGCTCGCTTCCCCGAAGGCAGTTGACACAATTCCCAGGTGTTGTTCTTTGTAATTGAGATCATTTCTGCATCCATGGCCTCCTGCCATGCCTTGATCTTCACTGTTTCCTGAAACTCTGTTGGATCAGTAACACAAAGAGCAAAGTTACAGGTATTATATATATTTGTCAAAGTTCTAATCTTGTGAGGTGGAGAATCATCAGATTGTGCCAATCTCCTAACTCCTTCTTCATGAGTTGCAGTACCAGCAGGATTCACATTATCTTCAATTGAATCTTCAATTGAGATGGTGTGTTCACCTTGAGGCTTCTCTTCCCAGTTCCACCGCGATTCCTCGTGGAACACTACATCTCTGCTCACGATGATCTTACAAGTGCGTGGATTGTACAGCTTGTAGGCTTTGGACTCCGAACAGTACCCGATAAGTATACACTTCTCGGATTTATTGTTCAATTTCTGATGCTTGTGGGACGGTATTAATGCAAATGCAATACAACCAAATATTCTGAGATAACTTACATTGGGTTTGAAACCATGCCAGACCTCATAGGGAGTTTTGTTCTGGAGAGCTTGAGTGGGTGAATGGTTGATGAGATGTACAGCCGTTGACACTGCTTCTCCCCAGAATCTCACTGGTAATTCTCCACTCCTGAACAAGCCTCTTGCCATCTCCACCACTGTCCTGTTCTTACGTTCCACCACTCCATTCTGTTGGGGTGTATACAGAGCTGTGAACTCTCTTTTAATTCCCAATCTCTCGCAGTAGTTCTGAAACTCAGATAAGCAAAATTCCCCTCCTCGATCACTCCTCAGAGTCTTGAGTTTCAGACCTGTTTGCCTTTCCACCAGGGCATGGAATGCTTGGAACTTCTTGAACACCTCAGACTTGTTTTTAATGAAGTACACCCAGCACCACCTGCTATAGTCATCCACAAGAAGGTAAAAATACCTGTTGCCCCCCACGGATTCTTCACTCATCGGACCGCAAAGATCCATGTGAATGAGTTGTAATTGTGAGCTTGTTTTTCGAGACACACCACTAGGAAATGGGTTTCTTGCCTGTTTAGCCATTACACATCCTTCACAGTGTGAAATCTCCTTCAGTGCAGGCATCCCCTTGACTAGTCTCTTCCTGTTCAGCATCACCAAACTTTTGTAATTTAAGTGACCAAACCTCAGGTGCCATAGCTCTTCAGGTAAATGACTCCTTGCTGCCATGTTCAGACTTTCAATGTTAGCTATGTTGAGTGGAAACATGTTATTACTGGCCCTTGAAACTGATATAATTTGGGGCTTCTTCTGATTGTCAGTAATGATACACTCATCATTCTCAAATTTAATTGAGTATCCTTTTGTCAACAACTGGCCAACGCTAAGAAGATTGTGAGCCAGGCCCGGTACGTACTGAACACCATGCAGTTTCTTCAAGCTACCCACTTGTGTATGCACTGTCACCGTCCCCACACCATGCACCTCCATCTCTTTGTTGTCTCCTAGTCTCACACTTACCCTCAGTGTCTCATCCAAGTCACTGAACATACATTTATCACCGGTCATATGATTCGAGCACCCCGAATCTATCAACCACACAGGATTTTGATGAACTCCAGTAGAGCTGCACACCATGAAGAGATTAGTGGCTTCGCTCTCTTCAGCAACAAGACCTGCACCGGTTTCCTGATGCTTCTCTCTCATTCTACACTCGGCTTTCATATGACCATACTTCTTGCAACGAAAACACTGGATGTTGCTCTTGTCTTCATTTCCACGTCCTCGGCTGCTCTCGCCTCCTCTTCCTCGGCCTCGAGTGCTTCTTCCTCGCCCACGAGAGTTAGATCTTCCACGACCTCTGCCCTCGCTCCAGAAGCTACCTAAGCCGCTTCCCTTCATCTGTCCCAAACTTGTGGACTCTCCCTTTGTTAGAAAGGCCTTCTCTCCAGTCTTCATGGCTAAACGATTCACCCTCACTTCATGGTCTTGCAATGTGCCGCAGAGATCATCAAGATTAAGCTTCGAGACCTCCTTCGACTCCTCAATCGCCACAGCTACCCAGTCAAACTTTGGTGCCAAGCTTCGAAGAACCTTTGACACAATCTCCGGCTCTTTGAGCTTGTAACCGAGGGCCTTTATCTGGTTTGTAATGACAATCACCCGAGAGATGTACTCTTGAACCCCTTCATCATCTCTCATCTGAAGGATTTCAAAGTCTTGTCAGAGGGCTTGTATCCTCACAGCCATCACCTTGGAGGTTCCTTGACACTACTTCCTCAGCGTTTCCCATGCATCATGCGCTGATTTTGCTTCAGAGATTCGATCCAAGTTGGGACTATCCACTGCCTGTTGGATTATGCTCAAAGCCCTGGCATCCCGCTTCTTGTTCTCCCTCTCCACTGCATCATCTTTCGACTCGGTCAAACCGCTCTCCACAAGATCCCACAACTCAAGGGACCTGAAGACTGTCTTCATCCGAAGACTCCACCGGCCATACTCTGGCCCTGTGAACAACGGGACCGAGGGTTGAGACAGAGTCATCGGAGCACTTGATGTTGCTGACGCGCCGTTGGTCGCCATCCTAGCTCTGATACCAGATTGATGAGGTTGGAGAAGAGAAGAACCGTTGAAGCTCCCCCAGGTGTTTGAAGGAATGCCCCCCTTGATAGTTTTCTCTATATTCAGTGTCAAAGCTATGAGAAGCAATGAAAAAAAGGAAAAAAGTTTCTCTTTTGTTTTTTTGACCAGCCAACCAGGGGTCTCCACTACCATTAATATTTATATCAAAAAACAGATGAGACAGTGAACATAAGGCATAGCAACCATTGGTCAGCAACCTTAACTGCAAATCTATTGGCCTAACCATAATCTAACTTAAGCACTACCATTGGCTGACTACAAATACCAAAAGATTAACTTTAATATAATATACTTATAAGACAAAACCATGCTTGACTAAAGTCATACATGTACTTCTTAGCCACCATGCTTACCATGACCGAAATCCACACCAACACAGATCATCAACCCAAATAACAATGCCATCCCGCTCACCATACAGGCGTCAGAGCATCAGCATGCTTGCCATTCTTAGCTTTACTAAGACTGCTTCCCCAGATCATCCTTTACCTTCGTACCTTCAATCACACATTCAACAACGTTTGCTAATAAGAACTCCTGACGAAGGCTTTCTAGATCTTGTCACCCAGTCCACCAATAATCAATCAGGGAAAGGGAATACTTAGGTCA
>NW_024088321.1:0-5979 GCF_009730915.1 Dioscorea cayenensis subsp. rotundata
AAAAAAAGGCGGTTTGAAAAGGATGAATGGTCAGAGTTTAGAGTGTCCATTGTTGGATATTAATTTAACCGTCTCACAGACGTCTATGAATTTTTGTAAAAGACGTGAGCTCATATATATATATATATATGTAATACCCTGAACCTTTGGATACCTGTTGGAAAATATATTCAGGGTATTACTACAGCCATAGTAGAATTTTTTCTACGTGAGTAACCTCGTGGAGAAACCCTAAGTGGAAAAGAACAAGGACCCTAAGTGTGAAAGTTTATAAAAGATTTTGAGTTAAAGAGTAATAGAAAAGCGATTGATATAAAAATGTTTCTCGCATCCAAGGACTGAAAGGTAAGATGGAAGAGATCTTTTTGAAATGTTGTACTATAATCCAAGGACCATTGATAATTTAGAAGGATCTTTTGAGAATACTATTTTGTAATTCAGGGACCATTCATGAGTTTTTTTCAGGGACTGTTTTGTAAGGAATTATGTTTTGAGGGACTAAATGTAAATTTCGGCTGAAAGTTAAATTTGGAGAAAAAAATCTAGAGCTTGAGTGTTGTTCATCTTCTTTCCACCATTTTGCTACAGAACCCGAGAGTTAAAAAATGAAGAAATGGGAAGAAATTTGAGGTTTTAAGGAGAGGGACTTTGGAGATCGTCTGAGGGAGCTCATCGGGAGGGATGACTTTACTTGGTAAAGCTTTCCTTGTATTGTTTTTGGCAAGTGTATGCATGTATGTATAAATATGTATTTTTGGTTGGATTGGATGAAAATGATTATGATTTGAATGTATATCATGATGACGATAAAAGAATTGCATGGAAATTATTTTTCGTGTTGAAAACCCTCAGATTTAGTGATGAAATTGCTTGAAATGGAGATGAGATCACGGAATTATCAGAAGAATTACCAGTAGTACCCGAGATTAGGGTTTGGTTTGGTTAATTAAATTGGTGATGATGATGATTAAGGTGTTAATGATGATGGTTAGATTGAAATGGGTTGAGTTAGCCAAGTTGATTTGGTTGGATCAAACCAAGTTGGAATTGAATTGGTTGAATTGAATTGATTTGGTTGAGTTGGGCTTGATCAAATCAAGTTGAGATGGTTTGGGTTTGGTTCAGTGATTTGGGCTAGGGTTTTGGGCTGAACCAAGTTGGTTCAATGGATTTTTGAATAAGAATTGGGTTGGTTCAAGCTGGTTCAGTGAAATTGAGTTTGGTTCAGTGCAATTAAGCTTGGTTCAGTGGAATTAAGGTTTGTTCAGATTGATTCAGCAGTGTTTACCCTAAATTGAGTTGGTTTAAGTGCAATTGAAAGCCAGTTGGATAATGCAAGGTCGGGTTTTAACCGATTGGAGTGAGTGGGCCCAATAGTAGAGTCTATCGTTGCTTTATCAGTATTTTTATTTTGGGTTTAAATGCTGTATTTATTTTTTTATTATATTATTCTCATAGGTGTTGTTCGAGCTTTGGGAGAGAGTTCCAGGGTCTAGCAAGGAACCCAAGGACACCGAGTGAGTTGGTGAGTGGCTATTATTTTAAATAATTGATTAATTATTATTATTTTTGAAATAATTATTTAATGGCTAGTATTTTTGAAAAATAATTGTTTAAGTATTTCTTTTTTATCATGTTTAATTGGCGTATAATGTTGAGGTATACATGATATTTATTTGCCGTTGATGTTCCCCGACAATCGTATTGATACATCAATTTCAGTATAATTATACGTATTTATAAATAGTATAAATACATGTATATGTGATTTAATTATTCGGTTCATGAATTTATTTTTTTGGATGGTTATATATGCTTTTGATTTGGAATGATTTGTGAAATCATGTGCGTGTATTAAAAATATTTTACCCGACAATATTTGTGGGATCGGTTTTTCATTCCCCGGCATAGGAATGGTATTTTATATTTGGACTTTACTTGGTATTATGCATGTATCGTCATCGCTGAATGTTTGTCCCGGATAAGGACCATATGTTATGATTTATACGATTTGTATTGTTCCTGCATCTACATGTTGGTTTTGGATGGTGACGGCGGCTAAAGCCCGACTATCTGCGAGAGTGGGTTCCCACGCGCCACCTTTTAGAGGTGGCGTGGTGGACCTGGGTGTTGATTTGTCCAGATCAGGTGGGAGCGTAGAGCCCTGATTGGATGATACATCGGGATCCCGGAGTCACCACACGGGACCGGTGAGCCAACGCTCGAGGTTACGAAGACTTCGACCGGCTCCCCAACCCTAGTCGCTGACTGCGCTAAGCCGGGAGAGTTTTTCGAGCTATGGATTTGAGAATGGTTTTATATTATTAGTTATTTTGATATTGATTTATGATGAATTTATGTTTCAAAAGTTCTTTAAAAATGTATTTTGCTAGAATTCTAGTATTTTTGGAAAAAGTTGGAAAAATTATTTAAGCAGTTGGTATTTATATACTTTTATATACACTATATTTAAGTATTTGGAATTATTAGCCCACTACCTGACCAACCTGAATGTCTTGTCAGAAACTGCAGGGAGCGAGAACCTAGATTACCCGATCGGGTTTAGAACGAGTCGGGGTTCAGTCCAGGGACCTGCAGTGGGTCCCTCATTTCTTTCTTTCTTATTATTGGTGTCATGACCTCATAGCGGTTGTACCCTGCAAAATTGAAAGTAATTATATTTATCAGTATTTATGTATTTGAACATGTACTTGGTGAAAAAAATCAGAAATCGTGATTTCTAGAGGTCACTTTTGTTTAAAAACAGAGTGTCGGGCTTTCAGCTAAAAGGGAATTTTAACTCGATGGGTGCTACATTTACCCCGTAGAAGGGGTAGGTGTGACAATATATATATATATATATATATATATATATAATTTTTATTGAAAAATATATAATCTCTATTATTTAATTAGGAAAGCCCTAATTTGAGAGAGTTAGAGTGGCATATCCGCATTTGTGCTTCTCAATTTTAAAGCCGCAGAGGTTTAAGCTTCGCTTCTCTTCTTCTTCTTCTTCACCCGCGGCTCCTTCCTCTCTAGGGTTTTAGAAACGCCCCCAAATCTTCAAACCCTAACCCTAATCGATTCCCGATCCCTCTTCCTTCTCACCGGAAGAGCTTGCTATAACCATGGATAGGTACCACCGAGTGGAGAAGCCGAGACCCGAGTCCGCCATCAATGAGAACGAGATCCGGATCACCACCCAAGGCCTTATCAAGAACTACATCACCCTACGCTTCTAGCCTCGTTCAGGTATATTTGTTTTCCCTTTTTATTTTTCTTTTTTGCGATTTTGAGTTGATTTTTGATGGTGGTGTTTTTGCAAATGTGTGATCGTTCATTGTTTGTCATTAGAGTTTTGGGTTGAAGATCATCTTGATTGTTTTTTTTTATCTTTTTTTCTTTTCTTGTTTGGATTAGTTTGTTGTGAATCAATGCTGCTTTTTGATCAGTGAGAATGGGATTCATTTCTTGATTAGGGTTTGTTCAAGTTGTTTTGCTGATCTTGTTGGAGTTGTTGTTTCTTACTAATATTTGCCACATAGTATGAGATTTATGGACATTTTTGTGCTATTTCCGAGCTAAATAAGTGAACGCATCCATGGAGCTGTGATTGGTTTCGTTATTTTAATTTCATTGTAGTTGATATGTTAAATTTCCTTTATTTGATAGTATTGTTCAAGATTTATTTGAGCAAGATTTCCCATGTGTTTCTTTGGAAAAGGTAACACTTGTATTGTTATTATATTGTTGTTAAGTGACACAAAGCCAATGCTCAGAGAATATCAAATATAATAAAAGGTTAAAGTATGTTGAGAAATCAGTTGAATTGAACTTCTTGCCTTTTTGTTTTTACCCATTTGATTATAGGAAATAAAATAATCTCTTGGTTTAGCAGTATTACCATAAATGTACACTTGATGGCTGTCATGCTCATAGCACAATCTCGGTATTTGTTCTGTTTAGAGAAAGTTCTCCCATGTTTCATTTGTCAGTTTATGCCTGTAGCCGGCAAATATGCTGTGTCAGGTAAGCGACATTTGAATTGATTACAGGAAATAAAATGATCTTTTGGTTTAGCAGTATTACCATGAATGTACATTTGATGGCTATCATGTTCATAGTGCAATCTCTGTAAATGTTCTGTTTAGAGAAAGTTCTCCCATGATTCATTTGTCAGTTTATGCCTGTAGCCGATAAATATGCTGTGTTAGACAAGCAACATTACAGATGCTCATGCACCAATCACCATTGGTAGGCAATTTAGCTGTTGTCGGTTTCTATTAAATACTTCTCTTTGGGAAAGAAAAAGGAAACTTAGTGTCTTCCTTCCCTATATGCTTATCTTTTTCATGGATGACTATAATTATTGGAACCTGTGATGAATGCATCAGCTGGTATAGTATTTCTTGCTGTCTCTATACCTTTGATATGATATTGTTTATGTATTTTCTTTTTATGAATGGAAGAAACATCTGTTTCTTTTTCTGATGTCTACTTATTGTTTTGATATGGCTGAATTCAGTGTTGTTCTTATTTCTATGATCATCTGGGTAAAATGTTATGTAAGATATCACATGAGACTGTCATAGAATAACAGCAAAATTGATTAGCCTGAACAGGGTCATCAATATTGTGTGTATTTGGTCAATTTCCTTTCTAACTGATTTCTAGCATACTGATGCATCTGCCTGGGTATTTGAATGACAGACTTGTAAAACTGCAAGAATACATTTGAGGAGCATACTCTCATGTATTATGAAATAATGAAAATTTTCCTGGTGTCGAAGTTATGCCATCTAATATGGTTTTTTTATCAATGTGTGAATATAGATAGGAAGCATCATCAGCTTTTGTGTTCTTTTATGAAAATAGCCTCTTAGAGTTTCTTATTCTTCTTGGTCCTAGTTTATGGTCATTATTGAAGGTAGGTTCAAAACTACCATCTTTTAAAGTGTGAAGATACATATTATCATATGTGCCTTTTGAACCAATTAAATATTTTTTTCAGGAGAAATTACAGCATTGACCAAGTTTGTGCTTCCTCTTTTACTTATATCTTTGAGAAATATTTTGAAAGTTTCAACATGTGTATTTTAAATAATTTTTTTCTCAGGGGCATTTGCGTGCTGCAATTAGGACTGGATTAATTCCCTTGGTTGATATAATCTGTAGATCTGGTTTGTGCAAGGCAGCACGTAAATGTCTTTTTTTATTTGGTGTTGTAATCTTTTAGCCTGCCCTTCTATTGCCAAGTGGTCCAGTAGTCTTACCATTAGTGATCAGTCCTGATAATTACAATCTGTTATTCTATGATGTATTTCATGTTCTGACTTAAATTCCTGTGCTTATGCATATTCTTACTTGGGGGTGATTTCTGAAAGATTTGATAGTGCTTGTTGATCAAGTGATTTACTTTTTGTTGATATGTATGTTTTTTAAGGAAAAACGGATTGGGGAGATTGTCTTGAAGGCAATGGGTCAGGCGATCAGCAAAACAGTGGCCATTGCTGAGATTCTGAAGGTTATATATATATATATATATTTCTCTTTTTGCTATTAGTTCATTTCACACTGTTTAGGAAACCAGTTTATTGAAAGTTTTGCACTCACTTTTACTTTCAGAAAAGGATTCCTGGGTTGCACCAAGATACAAAAATTAGTTCAGTAAGCATTACTGATGTATGGGAACCAATTGAAGAGGGCCTTGTACCGTTAAGTCTCTTGATGTTTAGCTGTTCATATATAAAATAGATTGTTTATCTTCTGCCTTTGATATTTATATGCTTTTGTTATTTATTTGGTCGCAGTCTAGAGATGACCCGTCATGTATCAATGATATCAATCTCCCTGTCAACCAGAGAGTTAAGCAAAAATTCACCTGGGTAATTAATTTTTTACAAGCCGTTATTCTGCTTCAAACATGAATGAGAAATGTTCTTTGATAACTTGGAACCATAATCTTAGCCTCTTACA